>NC_056481.1:631993-806993 GCF_008729295.1 Plectropomus leopardus
GGCCCGTGTGTCATACTACCGCCCATCAGCGTGAGATGATGACAGCGGATAGATTCAGGTGTCTTCGTGTCCTGACCTTCATCTCAGTCCCGTCCGTCACCAGCAGCTTGATAAAAACGCATCCTGAGCTGACGTTTGTCTGAACACAAACCGCCGTTTGACGTGTCAGACGACATCAATCTAAAACGTTATCGCCGGCGCTCCTCAGCCTCGGCGGGAGGAGACGGACGGGCGAGTCAACATCGACCCACGGCAGCAGGTGGAACTTCTAAAACTCACTTTAAAACTTCGAACTTAATCACGTTCTGCATGGAAACAACGAGGAAGTGAGATTTATCTCTCAGGTCTCCATTCCTGTCTGCGTCGTCACTAAATAAACGCCGCTCGAACACAGTGAACTTATGAAGTAAAGTCAGTGTGCACCGATTGTATAATTTGTTATTTCCCCAAGGCTGCTCACAAGCAGATTAAAATGGATCCCTAAATTATTTGGGAGAACAAATCAATAGCAAAAGTTACCGGCTGGCTTATTGTTTTCCCCAAACTTTTCCTGCAGAGTCCGTCAGCTTTACAGACTCGATGGCAGATGGGATTAGGTCATGAGGACTATTGTTTTAAAAAGATTTAAATTTCAGTTTTATGAGATGATAAAGAGGACAGTAGAGCGATATTAACCATCAGATAGACCAGTTTTTGTCTTTTTTTAAGGGGGCAGGGGATCCTTATGGGCAGAGAGCAGGTCAACAGTAGATGCTGCATATTTTTTTTATGCATAATCTGAAGGTTTTTATAGTCATATGTAAAAATATTATATATATACACTGACACCTACAGTATTAACCCTTATGTGTGTGTCAGGGCTTAAATCATTGTGATAGAGGTATATTATGTGAATTTCCTCACTGTGGGACGAATTAAGGGTGATCTTATTTCTCATAATCAGTTATGTGTGTTTTGTATTGATACTATTTGTTACACAGATTTGGTGCTAAATTAAAGCTTTTTTTTTTTTATTTTTTTTACCCAGGCTTTTATCGTGGAAATATCTGCACTGCAATGCGTTTTATTAGATAATGCCTAATATGTGTACTTAAACATAAAAAAACATACATTTTCATGTGAGCAAACTGCCCTATTCCCATGTTTGTGAAGTCAGTTAGCAATAATAGAAGAAATGACACCCTAATTAGCAATAAAATAAAAAAATCTGAAAAAAATAAATTAAAAAAATTTTGAAAAAAAGAAATGGCCTTGAAAAATATTTAGAAATGAAAATAATATAATAATAACAACATCACATTACATTATGATTGATTGATATGAAAATAGCAAGGGGAATACTTTATTTTTGATACATTTTTTCCCAACTTTTGTTCTAAATCTACTAACTTACTAAGTTGTCTTAGTAGTTGCTTTTCCCCCCATGTTTTTTTTAAAGAAATTGCACCAATTTGTTCATGGGTCAAAGGGTTAAATAATTGTGAAAAGCATCTGAAAGCAGCACAAGAAAAATTATTTCTCTCCAGGCTTCAAAGGGTTAATTCATGTAAGAAATAAACTTTTATTGTCTTTTAGTTTAAAAAAAATTATCCTTTTCACTGTGCACTGAAACCAAACTGAAAAAAGTGATGTCATCTGAGCACCTGTATGATGTCATCAGTATGTTGCTCTGCATGAAGTTTAATGTGATCTGAAGACACACACACACACACACACACACACACACACACACACACACACACACACACACACACACACACACACACACCTGCTGCTGCCTCTGTGCACACCACACCCCAAACTACACACAAAGTTTGAGACACCTTGCAGATAGTGGAGTGCTCGGGTCTTTTATCTGAACTCTATAACCGCTCGGATTAGTCCAGCGGTGTGTGACGCCCGCGGTCGCTCGCATGCAGATTCCCGCTCCGTTATCGGCCTCACAGGCAGCCAATCAGCTCGCAGCAGCCCGGCTAATGGCCTCGATAATCAATTTGTTGGCTTTTTCTAATTTTAAATCCAATTACCTTGGGGGGTGAGGTGGCAGGGGGGGCTATTGATGGTGTGTTTGTGTGTCCCAGTGAGTGCTATTCGTGTGTGTGTGTGTGTGTGTGTGTGTGTGTGTTTGTGTGGTGTCCCAGTGAGTTGACGGAACAATTTGCGTTGACAGGGCAATTTGTTTTTGTTCTTGTCGGCGGACTCAGATTGGAAAATCAAAATTTCTCTCCCTCCTCTCGTCAACAACAACACACACAGACACACACACAGAAACAAATGCGCACACACACATGCACCCAGGGTAATGCCAGCAAAAAAAACAAACACACACACACACACCTTGATTGATTCAACAGCATAACTCCATACAAATTCGGCCTCATTCTAGCATTACCTCCCTCTCTTGGACACACACACACACACACACACACACACACACACACACACAAACACACACACACACACACAATGAATAAGGTCAATTTAGGTGGCAGTGAATGAGGATAATCTGGCAACGAGGCAAACAGCCAGTAAATAATCAGCTGCAAAAAAGACGTGAAACTAACAGGCTTTGTCATTTGTGTGTGTGTGTGTGTGTGTGTGTGTGTGTGTGTGTATGTGTGTTTGAATATTTGTTTTTGTGTGTTTGTCCGTGTGTATGTGCGTGTATTTGTGTGTTTCTGTGTGTGTGTGTGTGTGTGTGTGTGTGTGTGTGTGTGTGTTATCAGTAGCCTGCCGGCTTGCTCCCCAGACGGGCCTTTAGCCCTCTCTTGTTTCTGTTTTCCCTCTCTATCTCTCAAGCAACCACACACACACACACACACACAGATAACTTCCTCTGTCCTCTTTCATTTTTCTCGCTGTCTTTTCCTCTTTTCTTTCTGTTCCTCCTCTCTTTCTTTTTTGTGTCTGAGAACAAACGAGTGAAGGGCAGCAAAAGAGTTTGAACACACACTCGCATCCTTTTTGACAGCAGCATCAGTAATGTGTGTGTTTGTGTGTGTGTGTGTGTTTGCCTGTTTGAAAAACCTGAAATCCAGACAGCCGACTCATCTGTTTGAGAGAAAACAATGTTTGTAGTGAGTGAAGTTGTTTGAGGGGAAAATAAATCTGTATCTGTCTGCTTCATCTCTCTTTCTCTCTCTTTCTCTTTTTCCTTCATTTTTTTTAGCTGCTTGGGAGTCGGGGGGGATTTTTTCCCCGTTTGAGGTTCATACAGAATGTTAAATTTTATTTGTAGAGACACACGAGTTTAAAGGCGAGAGAAGAAAGTGGAATTTTAAAACACTGGAGTTCACTTTACAGAGCGGAATAAATTAAGAAAGCCACAGTGCTAAAGTTAAGCGAGCCTCTTGTGTTGCAGCCGGTGTTCAGAGTGGAGGATTTTAAAATATGCAACCCGGACCAGCAACACTGAGATCAATGAGACAAAAAAGCAACACACGCCCGAGACTGCACCAACTTTGATGTCTCTACACAAAAAGTTTTTTTAAGTTTATTGTTACTTTTATGTGAGCACTTGTCGAGGTTGTAACCATCACTAATTCTCATCCATGGTTACAACACGATGTCGGCGCCCCGAGCTCTCTGTGGAGCACAAAGCTCTCAGACGAAAGTTTGAGTTTCAGACGTCTCACTCAATCATTTACACAAGACACAATGCTGGTGTCCCACAGCAGGAGGATGACTCACTGCATGATGGCTTTATTAAATTCTACTGAACACAAGTGAGCCTCTGAGAGAGGAGACGAGGGGAGAGATGATGGAGGAGAGAAGGAAGGAAGGAAGGAAAGGATACACCCGTCCACTTAGGAAGCTTCTCACTGAAAACTGGAGGGCGACCCTCACGTTTCTGTGCTTTGGAGACTGTTCTCGTTTGATGTGTTCTTTATTTTATCTGCAGTATCATCTGCAAGTCCTCGTCCTCCTCTGTGCTTGCCGTACCAGCCGTCATGGTTTTGTCTTTGTTTTTTCGAGCGTCTCACTGCAGCAGCTTGTGATTTGGGCTAAAATACAACAGCAAAGAGTAAAATGAACCCACAGTGCTTTGTGGTCACGATCCACAAATAAAGCAGCTTGAAGCAAACCAAACTCAGACCACTTCCCAAGGTGGAACTGGGATTTCTAATTTAGGTGTTTTTCCCCTTTAACTGCACTGTACTTGAGCTAAATACTGACATCAGCATGCTCACCGAGAGCTGCTCCAACGTGCTTACAGCAGGTGAAATGCTCACCATCTTTAATTTTTTAGCGTGCTTACAGTTTGTATTTAAATCAAACTCTGGCTAAGGCTGATGGTATGTCACATGTTTTGGAAGTATTTGGTCAGAAACAAAACTGCTGGATAATTTATAATTAGTCTTGTTGGTGACAAGTCAGGTAATCACTACGGTCATTTACATTTTCATTAGCACAGCGTTTTTCTCGTCCTGCTGCATCCTACATACCTACAGACTACAAACAGTATGTTTGAGGCCATTTCTTCTCTCAGTCTTTTGTTCCTCTGATTTTACACTTAAATCAGCGTCAGCTCTGATTATCTCCGAGTTCTCTGATCACATAAAAACGGTTATATGAAGACGACTCGGTCAGAGACAAAGCAGGTTTGTGTCAGCAGTGAAGGGCTGGATTTACTGTGTGTGAACACAGTAAATCTGATTTCCTCTCACTGACGCAGACTAGATCTTGTTGTGTGTGGAAGCAGTTAGAAACCCCGGGGAGAAATATTTGTCCTGTTCAGGCGGTGACGGAAAGCGCCGTGATGCGCCACTGAGGGTTTGAAATCAGATTTGGTCTGCCTGTGCAGATGCAGCTTAGGCCATGTGTGCACTCGAAGATGTCAGATTCCAGCTGTTTGTGGACGAGCACATTACACATCCTGTTTGTTTCTGATGTTTGATTCTGGTATTTTCATTTTGTCACAGTATATTTATCATTTGTGGAAGCCCTGAGAGGCAAGGTGTATTTTATTTCTTTTTACAGGCAATGTTGGCCACACTAAGTTTATCTACTTGTGAGATATTGTCTCTTACATATGGGAGATTATCTGCGATGTATGAGATATCAGATCAACCTTTAAGGCTTTACTGTGCTGTTTTGAGCGTGAGAAAGCTTTGCAGAATGTAGTGCTTAGTGCGCAATAGAGAGGGCATTGAAAGTTCAGCCAAATGCCACAAAAAATAAAGTTTTCCGTTCTCATGTAACCAACCACAAATGTTTGCGAAAAAATGTAATGAAATTGTGGCATTGTTGAGGTTTCCACAAGTACACACACGCAGTTTAATCAGCGAGCAAGAGGAAGAGAGACGGATTCATGTTTTTTTGCACAAACAGTGCCGATACTACACACCTTAAAACTGACCGACTGAAGCGGGTTCTGCTTTGCAATTATTCAAGTCCATGGATAGTGCCGTTACCCGTAGTAGAAGAAACTCTCAAATGTAGGAGATACTATCTTGTGAGTAGGAGATACTATTTTAAACAAAGATGAAGCTTTCTTAGGAGTAGGAGATACTATCTCCTATGTAGGCGACACAATCTTGTTTGTAGGAGATACTATTTTGAATTTAGGAGATTGTGTCTCTTATGCTGGAGACACTGTCTCGTATATAGGAGATATTATCTCCTGTGTGTGAGGTAATATGTTATTAGCAGGAGATACTGTCTTGTTTGTAGGAGGTGCCTTTTCTACAGGAGATAATACCTCACAGGTTCGAGATACTATGTTGTAAATACAATCTGGTATGTAGGAGATACTACATTTTACATTGGAGATAATATTTTGCATGTAGGAGATAGGAGGTACTATCTTGTACATAGGAGATACTGTCTCCTATGTCATTAGCAGGAGATACTATCTTGTTTTTAGGGGATAGTGTCTTGCATGTTGGAGAGACTGTCTTGTTTATAGGAGACAGTAACTTATCCAAGATGCTATCTTGCACATAGGAGATAATACATCGTTTGTAGGATATGCTGTCTTGTATGTCGGAGTCACTGCCTTGTACGTAGGAGATTATGTCTTTTATGTGGGAGATATCTTTTAGGTAGGCAATAGTATCTCACTGATAGGAGATAATATGTTGTAAGTAGAAGATACTTTCTTGTATGTAGGAGATACTACATGTATAAGATAAACTCAGGTTTTGGCAACGTTTTCTCCATAAAAAAATCACTTTTCTCTCAGAGCCTCCATATTGATGTAGTATTTAAAGAACCATTTTCTTTCTCTCCTTCTGTACTTTCCCATTTCATTGACTTTCTCTCTGCCTCTGTCTTTCTGTATTTATTCTTTTTTTCTCTGGCTATTGATCCATTGATCTGTGTATCCTTATTTCCCTCCTTTTCCATCCATGCTGCTCCACATTGGCTCACAGTGTTGCTGTATGACGGCCTGCTGGAGGTTTAGTGGAGTTCAAAGTCTCCTCTGCCCTTTTTGGTCTTTTCTTTGTGGCCTGCTAAATGCCTCCGTGACCAAACCTCTCAGGGGCTGCGGTTCAATCTTGACCAGCGATGACCCGCGGCTTAATCTTGCCTCTTTGTGCCATTTCTTCTTCCTTTTTTTTCTCCACATGAACTTCTTTGTAGTTCCATTTTATTCATTTCACGTTGCAGGCGCTGGATGATAATGGCATTGTGGAATAATAGGGATTCCTTTGTGGCCCGATCCAAAACGTTTTTCCCTGGCCGTGTTTGAATGGTAAGCCTCGGACCGTCGAAGCGTTTGAAGTCCCCTCAGCCTCTCGCAGCTCTGCAGGCTTCTGTTAAATCAGAGCGGATGACAGCGATGGCTGATTTTAGAAATAGAAAGCAGCGGTAATATTTCTCTCACAGTGCCAAAAACCCCTGTGTGTCATGTTCTTTCAAAGCTCAGTGTAGTTACAGCTCTTGTAGCTTTATTTTACTCCCTCTGTTGTCATAGAAGTAATGTTTCCATCAGTTACTGGCTAAAATAATAATCACAGTTTAAGCTTTTGAATCACCTCTCCTGCTGCATATCAGTCCAGTCACTCATTCAAAAATGTTCCTACAGATTAACTTACAGGCTTCATCGGAGCCTTTGGCAAATCTGATTGCTGTTACTAAAGTTGGGGGAGGCACTTTTTATGTAAAATAGACCTTTGCACCTCATTTTTGCTCTGTTTTCAGGCTTTAAAAAATCTTACCCGTGAAAGGAGACTTTGTCCAATCACAGGTCATTTCAGAGAGGGCCTTCCTATTGGCTGTTATATAAATGCAGATGAGCATGCACGTCCTGTCACATGAGCATAAACGTCCTTTTCGATGGTGATTTCTGCAAAGAAAGTTCCAGCACTGGCAACAACTGCCTACACTGCAAAGCAACCAAAAAAAGGAAGACACTTATCAAAATAAGAGTCTTAAAGAGAGTCTGCTGATATTGACACGTGTTTTATTTAGTTTATTGTCAAAGAGTTTCTGCTTATTGGAGCTAAATGCTCACAGCTGCAGCTTCGACTTCATGCTTATGTAGCGAACGTGAGCAGAGCCTCGAATCACAATTTGTCTTCCGATTCTTAATGTTATAATATAGCATGTAGAAGAAAAAAAGGCATAGTATAGCATGTTGAAAAAAGTGAGAAAATGTCATAGTGTGTATTGTAGCATGTCCAAAAACAGTCATATTATAGCATGTTGGGGAAAAAAAGTCAGTGTGTCGAAAAATGTGGAAATAAACCCAAACTGTAATAGCATAGCATACTGAAAAAAAGTCATAGAATTGTATGTTGAAAAAAGTCATACTGTAGTATGTTGAAAAAAAAAACCTGAAAAAAGTGTCTTTTCCATGTTTCTGCCGACCCCAGCTTCAATACTTCTCTTAATATTTTCTCAGGAACTCTTAAAAAATAGTTTTGAACGAGTTATGTTCTTGATGCAGCTGAGAAGCATCTTGCAGTTCATTCATGGTGTTAGTCAGCGCTTTAAGTCATTTTTGATAATAAAATATCAACATTTCCAGCCACGAGCAGCTCCTGAGAAAACCTCGGCCTCTGTAGCTGCTGATGTTCCTCTTTTCTCTGACGGTGTCGCTCTGCTGTTGGGCAGGTCATGTCATCGGCTCTACACCTTGTTTCTAACTCAGAGAGGACCTTTAATACTGAAACTGAACTGCTGCTGCATGTAGTGACACCTTTTCCATTTCTTTTCACTCATGCGGCGGCTCCGGTGAAATCCTGCAGGTACACTTGAGATTACGGCGCCGCTTCATCCTTGACACCCCTTCACCTCGTCAGACTGCGGCTCTCTATTAGCAGGCAAACAGCCGCTCGGTCTTCTCGTCACGTCTCTCTCCTTCTGTCCCCACCTGCTGCTGAAATGACATACGGAGGAAAAACAGACAGCGCAGTCGTATGTCCATAAATGAATACATAATCACCCCGAAATAGAACGATGTGTATGTGATCAGGAGCGCAGGAGCCGGGTGAGGAGAATGAATTTATCAAATAAACGCATGTCGAGAAAGACCTAAAAAAGCTTGAAATGGGAAGTGTTTTAGAGAGGACTCATCATACTGATGAAAGCAGATGCTGGACAGAAAAAACTGTGACATGTTAACACAAATAGCACAAAAAGCTGCACGTCAAAAGGTAAAGAAAAGGTAAAGAAAATGAATAAAGAGCAAAAACACAAATCTCTGATCTGAAATGATGAACTGAAAATTTCCATGACGCCACAAGTACCCTATAAATCAGTGAAGTTCAGCTTATGGCCCGTGGGCCAAATCTGGCCCCTGACAGGGTGCTAGGTGGCCCCCCAATTTTCTATTTCACTATAAAAAATAAAGTACAAAAACCATTCCCGGTGCCAATCACTTTTAGTGCAAAAAACAGCATCGAAAAAGAGCTTGTTGATCAGAAAAAGAGCCAGCGGAGGATCCCCCACATCCCGACAGAGGTCCTAGCTAAGACACTAGTGTCCTAAAACCCTCAAACAGTTATAAATTCATAAAAATGCCTTAAAACCCTTGAAATGTAAAAACTAAAATTGCAGAAATGTCCAAAATTTCCCGAAACTTCCTAAAACGCTGAAATGTCCTAAAATCAGACAAACGTCCTAAAATCCTAAAAATTACATAAAATCTGTGAAACATCAATTCCTACAAAAGTCTTAAATTCCTGGAAATGGGCTAAAAGTGTAGAAATGTCTTAAAATCAAAACGTCCCAAAATTCAAAAATCATTCCAAAAATTTGAGAAATGTCTAGAATATCCTAATACTGTATTAAGGTCTTAAAATCCTAGAAATGCCCTAAAACCTTAGACACATGTATGGGGTTGCTGCGACTGGCCCCTGGTTCCCGGAAATTTTGCAAAAGTGGCCCCCGAAGCAAAGCCAGCTTAGGGTCTCTGCCAGAAAGTCTCCTGAAAGTGACTTAAATGGAAAAATGAATCTGTACTGGGTTCATAAAACTAAACAGAAAAGAACGTAATTAGAGATGGATAAAGAGAAAAGCAATACAGTGAAACAAGACGAAAGGGGGCCATAGAAACTAAAAAAACGGGCCCCAGACAGAAGCTGGGACACATATTCTTCCTAAGATGTGAGTGTGAGGCAGTGGAGAAGAAAACAGCGATCTTATCAGCAGTTAATGTGAGTTGTATGTCCATAAAAGCCTGAAAGGCAGCACTCTGCAGCGAGCAAATGAGCAACATGAAAAGACAACAGAGGGAAGAAACAGCGGCCGCACATTAGAAATGTGCTGTTCGCCCTCAAACACACACACACAACTTCACAATAAATCCTCCTCCTTTGTTTCGCTGTGCCTTTGGTCGGGGGTCATGCGGTGCGCTGCGACGGCTCCGGCTGCTGCTTTTCTAACGCAAGACGCTGCAACACACGGCAACAGCGAGGCAGAGGAGCGAGTGAACCAGGCCGAGCGCCGGAGCTTTTCATGACTGAGATTTTCTGGACCGAAACACTGTTGTTTTGCACATTGATAAAGTTGAATTAAAATGCTTTGTCATCTGTTCTTTTGTGATTACGGAAGGTGTAATTAGGAGCTGGTTTGTCCGAGTCCTTAAAGATAAGGTCAGCTTTTTACAACCTGGAATCATTTGCCGGATTTGGCTCTCACTCCTCAAACCAATCACCAGAAATTTGTTTTGGCGTTGTGTATTTCTGCAAACCTCAGATATGATACATTTGCACATAATTATGTTGCAGATACAGTGCTTTAGTTAAGTGTTTTTAGGTGTAATCTAGAGCCTGACCCATATATCAGTCAGCTGGTTTTATCGGCTGATATTGGTCCATCACAGATATATAGAAATCGGCTTATATGTCGTCCGACATGCATGATAACAAAAGTTAATTTTAACAGAACATGATGCAGAAAATTACGCTAAGAGCAATTTCAATTTATTAAAATTTCCAATGAAGTTACTGTTTCAGTGCAACTGTTACATATCATTGTCACATATTTTTGATAACCATATCTGAGGAATAGTTGATATGACACATGCAAATGTCAGTTTTGGCTACTTAAGGCTAAATAAGGCAAAGTTCTCGGTACGACTGATATTGTTGAGACAGAATCTAACATTTGAGAGATTTCATAGAAAAACAGGGTAACATACTGGAGATGATACTGTTTTGGTATTTGTAATGAAACTGGTGTATTTCATTGGCATTATTATTGATGTTTCAAACACTTCGTAGCCTCGGATGCATCTGTTTCTGCTGCAGCAGGATGCTTTTTTGTATCGTGACCAGAGATCCACGTTAGGGTCACACGAGGACACCTGAGGGAGCTCCGTCTGATGAATGAGTGTGAGGGAGAAAGCTTTGCGTCAGAGTAGATGGAGCTTAAAGCCTCTTCACTAAATGTTGCTCTCAAAGGTCAGGAGTTAATATCCATGCAGGAGGAGCTGCGTTGTTGTAGACACAGTGGATCCGATTGGTTCAAATATTTTTTTGAAAATCCAGGACAAGGTGACGCTGCTTTTAAGTTATACAGAAATACAGATAATAGATCAGGAGGGAGGCAAAGATGGAAAATAAAGAGTTTCTAAAATGAGAAACAGCGTTGGGGATGAGATGCAGATGGAGCGAGAGCGTAGTAAAATGACATCAGCCAAAGTCCTGCTGTTTAATAATTCAGCGAGCGGCCTGCAGGAGGCAGGAAGCGCAGAGAGACGGGCAGAGAGACAGGCAGAGAAGAGAGAGAGAGCGAAGTGGTAGCGTTTAAAGGCGTGGTGTTCAATAATTCAGCGGGAGGCGTCTGGTCTGGCTCTGATGCAGCAGGTGGCTGCAGTGAAACCACAAAGATCACAGAGAGAATAAAAAGCTCTCTCTGAAACCTCTTCCTGTCTGAGACGCCGAGATGAGATAAAATGAAACGAGGCCGTCTGGATCCATGTGGAGAAAGTGGGACATCACAGCGGTGACACGACTCCGCAGCCAGCAGGAGAGGCTCCGTACAGCATCACAATCCCAGTCTGGAAGGAAGATTTTAATTATGTCTAAAAGTCATTTACTCCTGTTTCCTGATGTGCTTTTACTTTACGGATCGTGAATTTTTAAACACGGATGCATTATTGAAGCATTGTGTTACTGCACATTTAAAAATCTGATCCATTACATCACAAAGTGGGGTCACGCAACATGATGTTTGGGCCGATTATAGTTCAGATTCCTGCGTCACCAGTGATCACACCAAACTGAGCCGAGTCAGTCCCAAAGTGGGAGATCACGTCATGCAGCGTGTGAGCCGGGACGTGATTCTAACTGATCCACGGGCTCAAGTTTTACCCCCAGGAGCTGCACCGGCATCGTTTACAGGGCAGATTTTCTCTAGGACGAGAAAATACTGTTATGAAATACAATATTTACTAGGATCAATACTTTTAAAGATAAGATGCAAATAACGGCATTGCATGTGTGGTTTTTTTTAACCAACTCGTGTTTTGCAACAAACTAGTGTCGAGTCAAAGTTTGGTTGAACTGCGCTTTATATTTTTTTAAAGATATTTTTGGAGCTTTTCTGCCTTCAATGGATAGGACAGACAACATGCAGCACAGGGCTGAGGCTGGAATCGAACACGCGGCCGCTGCGGCGAGGACACAGCCTTTGTATATGGGGCGCCCGCTCTACCAACTGACCTACTGGCCCCGAAAGTGTGCTATTAAACTTGCACTATTATGCTTACTATAGATATATTTAATTCATCTTATCATAATATCATTACCCTACAGCAAGTAACACTACGATGTCAGAGACGGGCATTTTTTAGTGAATTCCATTCATGTTTCAAGGAGCTCGTCTTCATTCTGAAGTCGTCACATACAGCCGCTTTTGTAGTGCTTTTGGCGTAACGTCCCGACCCAAAAACTACCTTTCACATCATGATATGGCGCTAGATGATGTCAGTTGATGATGCGGCTGGATGGAACCTGTTGGGTCCTCGCCGTCAGGTTGAAGCGCTGCCGTTAACAACGTAATATGAGGAGCATGAAGGTCCCTACAGGGCGGTGGACGAGTCCAACAAACCCGGGGCTTTCATGTAGGAGTCTGAATGTGATGCTTTTTTCTTCTCTTTACCATGTCCCTCCTTTCCCTTATCCTCGGTGCAAGCGTGTTTGTTTGTTGACGTCCTGGTATTGGGCGCCATGTGCTGTTGTGCAAACATAACTACGTGTAGCGTCGTCCCACCGTGTGCTTGTGTTGACATCATGGTAGCAGCATCCTGGAACATCAGCAGCAGATGCAGAAGGATACCCAGAGTGTAACATGTAGACGCAGAAGTTGACTGCAAAGTGGCAACATGTGACGAGTTGGGATGAGAACGTGCTGCTGAACCTTAGCAGATTAAACCAAAATCATTTGCAATGAGAGGTAAAAAAATGGAGTATGGGCGAGATATGTTTTTGTGATATGGTTGGAAAGATCCTTTAATGTATTGCCAAAAACACAGCTTTCCCGTGTGTGTGTGTGTGTGTGTGTGTGTGTGTGTGTGTGTGTGTCTGTCTGTGTCTGTCTGTGTGTCTGTGTGTGTGTGTATTAAATGATGAGAGCCCTCTCCTCCAGAGCGAGGTGTGCGTTATCACCGTAAACTGCCGCGATGCATTTCATGAATACATCTGCATTCATCTGCTGGAGGCAGCACACATATACACACGCTCACACTCATACAGAAATGAAAATACACAAACACACACACACTTGCATGCACACACACGCACGCACGCACACACACACAATAGCCAATAAGCATTCAGAGCGACATGGATAATGTTTCCCAAAGTGTGTTTACTGCTGGAGGCGGACAAAAGCAGTTACTCCTGTATCAGGATGGTAACTGGGGCAAGCCAGGACACACACACACACACACACACACACACACACACACACACACACACACACACACACACACACACACACACACACACACCTGGAAACACACAGTCTGACAGTGCCTGTCATTGTTACACACCAGCCCTACATCTCACAAGTTTTCAAAAAACATCATCTGAGGGCATGTGTGTATGTGTTTTGTGTGTGTGTGTGTGTGTGTGTGTGTGTGTGTGTGTGTGTGTGTGTGTGTGTGAGTGATAGCGTGCATGTGCGCAAACATTTAATAACGCCCAGCAGAAACACACATCGACAATAGCAGCCATTATTATGTTTGGTGCTCATAAATCTCTGCACTCTGCTGTATACACGTGTGTGTGTGTGTGTGTGTGTGTGTGTGTGTGTGTGTGTGTGTTTGTGTATCTGTCTGTGTGTGTGTGTTTACAGTTTTGGACGATGACTCTGTAAAGTTGCTTTTGGCCAATTTTGCGAAGGTTTGTGTGTGTGAGTGAGCGAGGGAGGCCAACACTGGGTAAAAGAGAGAGCGAGTCGAAGTGCTCTTAAGCTGTTTGCAGTTACATGTTTTATTGAACAACTGTTTCATATTTAAAGGCCACTACTCAGGCTGGATGACGCACGCGCGCACGCGCGCACACACACACACACACACACACACACACACACGCACACACACAGGTTGTAAATAGATTTGCAGTGTTACTGTAAAGAGATAAAACATCCTGAGGCGGTGAGCAACAGGTGCACAGGAGACAAACTTGTCCACTTTGAATGGACGAATTATGGACAGCAGTGTTGTTGAATTGTCTTTCCTACGAACTCTTGTGTCCACTGGGACTTTGTTCACAGTGCTGAGATCATTTTCAGCCGTTTCAGAGCGCTGGCAGCCACATTTAAACTTCATTAGACAGATGTTTTTGTGCGTGTTTTTGCAGAGAGGCTTTCTATAAACGGGCGCTGGCAGCTGAGGAGGCGGCAGCTTCAGCTGGTCAGCAGAGTTGTTTTACATTAGAACAAATGGAGGAAAAATAGAGACAATCACAACAAAGAAATGGACTCGTTACCTTTCTGGTGGCAGACTTTCATGTGGTTCCCTTTAGTTAAATAGAAACTGAGGTGGATGATATTCAGGACTCATCCGACAGTCTGTGCTGCAGTTTGACTGCAGACTACTTCATCAGTCTGACATTATTTGACCTCCTCAGACCAGAACAAAGTGACTCAGTCTTCATCACAGAACTTAGTTTTACAAATGATACGTCCGACAGCCTGCTCCAGCGTGGACATGTCCACAGCCCGCTCCAGCGCACAGACATGTCCACAGCCTGCTCTAACTGGAGCGGGCTGTGGACATGTCTGCGCTCATTGTTCAAAAACTCTCTCGCTGCTGTGAGGTTTTACAACAAAAAACCTGTCATTGCGTGCGACCAATACGCACGGAGGTGGCTATTAATAGCGCCCATACCACTGATTCATCACATGTACCTGTAAGCCAGGCATCACCGACTGGTGGACTGCGGTCCGGATCCAGACCAAAACTTTGTCCTACCAGAACCCGCGGGCAATTTGTAATTTCAAAGCTCCAATTGTCTGAAAAATGTCTCCAATGACTGAAAGCCCATTTTTCAGACAGCCAGGGAGTCCAAAATTTCCTCAAAAATTTGCTTCCTATTCTCCTTAACAAAAGAGCATGGTGAACTGTATTGCAAAATAACGTCATCACACCGTCCTGCAGTGGAGGGACCAGTCTCACTCCTGTCCAATTACACACTTGGCACGATAATTAACCCTGTGTGGAGAAATGGCCCTTTTGTGAAACAGCATTTGTTGTCAGGATATTGGGCTGGCAGAAAAATGCGTTTTCGATCCAATGGGAAATGGTTTTTGGGGCTATTGGTGCTTCAGAGTAACAATGTCTCAGAACAATGCCAGTCCTCTGATGCACACCTTCGACACGCCTCCACCTCACACATCCTGCCGCTGAGCGCTGGCAAACGTAATGTTGCATCAGGTTTTTTCTGTCAAATGGACAGAATTAACAAACTGCTGCAGTAAAGACTGTAAAATGGGAAAAAGATCAACTGCATATGTAGTCAGTGTTAATTTTTAATTTGGTCTTAGATGTTATAAGGATGTAATCCTTTCAGAACGGTGGTGTCGTGTCAGGGCCCGGGAATAACTGTCCTTCAGTGTTGTAGTATGTCCACTAGGAGGGACGCACGATTGCTTTTCTGTCTGTGTAGTTTGAGTATGGGGCTCAGTACTGACCGTCATTCATTTATGTCTTTTGGGAATTGGTCATTGATGCCGTATGAAGTTCCTTTTGTTTGATTTTTGGTCAGTGTTTCGGGGCTTTCTGAGTTGCTTCCGGGGATGCTGGAAAAGATGAGGTTGTGGCGCATATTTCTCGTTTGGATGTCAAACAAGGAAACTTTTGTTTTCTTTTGCGATCTTGTCCATTTTAGCAGTGAGTCTTTTCACAGTGGTTTGGAGTGTGGCGTTGTCTATTCGTTGGTTGGTGAATTCTTAGCTGTTTGAGGTCCGATGAAGCATGCCGATTACGTCTAGTCTTAAGTCGCTCTTAAAATTCTAGTGGAGATCCACTAAACTACACGCCAGGCGAGTTTTTGAGTAAATGTGTACAAAATGAAACAAGTGTTTCTGTTTGATGAAATAATGCAGCCATATCAAACACGGATTCTTGGATTTGGATAAATGTCACAAAGAATATTTTTAGCACAGTCAGAGTAGGAATAACATAATTTTTCAAACCTTAAAGCTGCTGAGAGGGGAAACAAAAGGGGAAAACATGGAATTGAAATGTGTTTAAATTGTTCTTTTCTCTTTGTTTCTTTTGGTTTTCACTCGTCCATCTGCTCCGTCCGTCTCCTCCGCTCACCAACATCAAACTGGTTTCAGAGATATTAAAGCCAGCTTAGTGCAAGGAAACAAATTCTGCCTCCGTCTTTCTGTGGCAGGAACATGGACCAAATGTAATCAGTTAAAGCTGCGCGACGAAAGTGCTCAAGTATCATCGTACATACATCAGCTGCCGGAGCTCATTGATTACAGCGAGGGCCGAGACACGTTTCCCATCCATTACAGAGAGACTTTATGTTCTCGTATAAACGACTTCCCCTGTTCGGCGTCTTTGATTGTGACCAGTCGCTGTTTAATAAGAAGGAAATGACAATATGAGGAGATGATATGAAATCAGGTCACATGTTCAGCTGCTGGTCGTCCATGTGAAGACGCCTCCTTCTTTTCTTCTTCTTCTCTCTCACTTTTGGGTCACCTTTAATGTTTTCTTCTGTTGTTTCATTTGCATCCTTTCTTTAGTTTTTGCATCCTTCTTTCCTCCTTCTCATTACTCTTTCTGTCAGTCCTCCATATCCAGTACTCATAATACGTTTTTTTTTCTGTGTGCGTGTAACTTTTGCTGTCAGTGCTCCCACACTCAAAAACACACTCTCTGCTCAGATTCCTACACGTTTGTTGCCTCTATCCACCCGTCATGATTAACCCTTTAACAGTCACACTTAAAAGTGCCTTTTCAAAAAAATATACAACATTTTAGACTGTAGAATATATTAACAAAATGAATCAATTTATTCTCTAACATTTTCCCAGTATAACGCATTATAAAAAGTCTTTCCTTCTTTCCTACAGAATGATTATAACCTCTGAGAATGTTTTTCAGGCTATTTCATCTCAACACTTTTTTTATTGTGCTTACTTTGATCTAATTTTCTTGTACTTTCTTTTACTAATTTCCTGTTAATTTTGAGGCCTTCTGCCCATGTTTTTGGAAGAAATCAAACCAATTTTCTCAGGTTTTAAAGTGTTAATGCTTGAAACATCACATTTTGAACCTTAGAAAAATGACTCTGAAAGCATCCGGATGATGTTCAACCTGAGAATCAGTGATATGATAATGGAGATGATGCTCAAAACTAAAAATACAATCTCAGCTGACATTTTCTAAATAATCTGAGCAGTAGGAGGAGGAAGTCCAGAGGCGGACAGATCTGAGGACAGCTGAAGGGACAGATGGCTTCTCGTCTTCTCGTTTTGCTCCTTTAATGTATTCTGTGCTCTGCTTTTGAATTCCCCACTGCTGTAATTTATTCTCATCTCAGCCTCTCATTTATCCAAACACACTCTGTGCTGTTTGCTGGAGGGAAACCGAGCTGATGTGACGTCTCTGCACCTTCCAGCTGATTCAGATCGCTGACACACTTCGAGTGTAGCAACTAGAGACTTGGATTAAAACTCCAAAAATCAAAATCAAAAATGCAGAACAAAAAAAATTTCTCCTTAAAAATTGCCAAGAAAATTTTAAAGAAATAAAAAACAACCACATTGTTTACTTTAAAATTGGCCAAAATTTCTAAAAAAAACAACAACCCCAAAACACCAATTTTTTTTCTAGAAAAATCGCCCCCCAAAAAATTTGAGGAAGATGAAACAACAGGAGAAAACCTATATAATTGGCAGTAAAATAAACCCATGCCTCTCCCCTTTTGCAACATACCCATCAAAGCTCATCTTTCCAGTATTTCCCTCTCTACTACTACTACTTTGAGGGCATGTTCATCCTGTAGTTTCAAACACAGTAAAGCTGTATTTTCTTGACACGTGAAACTCGGCTTTTCACAGAAACTACTGCCTCATCTCCTGATGTTTTCTTCTTCTGTTCTCTTTCAATCTTCCCACTTCCTGTGTCCTCCACCTCTGCCCCTCTGACCCTCTGTCTCTGTGAGCGTCCCTCGCTCTTCACTGGCAGCGCCACCTGTTTGAAGCTCATAAATAACCCAACAAAGGGATAAAAGGCCAGATAAATAATGAAACAGAGTCGAGGCGCTGGCCTTTAACACTTCCACCGCTCCTGCTGACAGTCGTGGACGAGCACAGAGCTTCGTCACAGCGCTGCATCCAGCTCCGACCACCGCTGATGCATTTAAATGACCGCCGGAGAAAGCCGCTTTTGTTGTTTTTTTCTTCTTCTCCTCTTTATTTTAACAGCAGCATGAAAAAGGCAGCAGTTATGTAAGCGCGGAGGGCAAGAGGTATCCGAAAAAGATCTCCACAGGAGACAAAAATAACCTGCTTTAACTTCCCCGCTGTCATCTGGAAGAAGACGGTATTTTAATGCTCTTTTAAGGAAGTGGAGGGAAAAAAAGGGAGGGAGAGGAGAGGGAAAGTAGGTCGTTTTGAGCTTCTTTTATCACTTTCTTAAAATGTGGAGCAGCACAAAGAGAGGAAGTAACAGTATTGTGATTTGATGTGAAGATGAGGATGTCACAGTGGCTGGCGGTCAGCTCGTCTCTGCGCAGCCGACATGACAGCTCAGATCATTCAAACACCGTCACGTTGTTTTTTTATAAAGTGGCTCAGCTCAACCCACAAAGAGGGGGAGGGGAGAGAAAGATCTCAGTCAAACGCACATGACAGCTGATTCGATTATTGAGCAGAGAAGGAGAAGTTTTGAGACTTTCAAACTCACTTTACAGCAGCGACAGCAGCAGATTAGAAGATAGATTTATTACTTTAAACTTTTAAATTTGTCCGTCATCCTGCTACATGTTTGAAGTCTAAGGATGAGTTGGTCAAAATCAGCAGCTGCTATGAAAATTTCATCTGGTAGCTGCTGGTGACTTCATTCAATTCCTGCAGTGCATTTTTTGCATTTGCATCAGTCTTGTGTCCTGTCGGCTCTGAACAAGGTACGCCCATCCAGTGCAACAGCCTGATGATCCAGGATGTTAGGGGTTAACCATGTCTATTGATGTCTCCTGATGCCGGCTCTCCTCCCTCTCTTCGTCTTTTGGTTTCATTTCTCCCTTCTGGTCTGACTGGCCGCTCGGCGTATGCCGTTGGTGGAGATCCTCTTGTGGTCTGCTGCATTCAGTCCAAACCCCACACAACTTTTCCTGATGTTGAAAAGTGCTTCTTAATCGTAGAGTCGTGCTTCAACAGAAGGGACCATGGAGTTGAAAAAATTGAAAAATATAGCTAAAAACATTAGCAAGGATTTGAGGAGCTACCGGCTGCTGCATCTACGTGCGCTGCTGTTGTCCAGATTAGCAGATGTTGTGGCGTCGGAGTCTCCAGGAGGAGAATCAGTGATTTTTCAGGTGTTGAAATGAGTGAAGGGGCTGCAGCTAGCAGGAAACGTCCCCATGGAAGATTTTCAAATTCACCTGTGTTTGCTTTCGGTGCTGCTCACACCGATGTAGATTGTGCTCGACTCGATATCTTCAATAAACCCGTTAATAACCGTTGGATAAAATGATCATTCCTGTCTGTGTGTGTGTGTGTGTGTGTGTGTGTGTGTGTGTGTGTGTGTGTATCTGTGACAGGCGCAGCAGCAGGATCACAAACACTGGAATGGCATTCATCGTCTGCAAAAACAATCCGAATGCCTAACGTGAAATCTAAATACCTACCCAATTAACGAATATCCGAAGAGCTGAATATTTGGGTCCGGCCCTACTAATGATTAATTTAGCAGGTATCTCTGGTAGCTGGAGCTGACTCATGATAAAGCAACATGAGATGATTATTTTTTAACTGTGAAGCAGCTGCTGATGTGTTCCTGTTATTTTGTCCCGTGAACACACACGGCCAGAGGTGGAGTATTCTGCACGAGCTCTCTGCTTGTTATCTGTGATCAGGTTATCAAAGTGCTCTGCAGATGGCCAGGGGACCATAAATCTGACACCGTCACACTCTCACACACACACACTCTCTCTCGTGTGTGTGTGTGTGTGTGTGTGTGTGTGTTGGCCTGCAGTTAGTGGTGAGGGGATTAAACAGAATTTTATCTTTGATGTGGATTAGACGGAGCCCTGGATCATGATTAATTTGTCGCTCTGAGATTGCATGCAGGAGCATGTACAGTGTGTGTGTGTGTGTGTGTGTGTGTGTGTGTGTGTGTGTGTGTGTCTGCTATATGTGATTGTCTGTCCCCTTGTGTCATTTATTACCAAATGCCAATCAGCCCCATGTAACATGAATGACAAGAAGAGAGGGAATAATGAAAGTGTGTGTGACTGTGTGTGTGTTTGTGTGTGTGTGTGAGCAGTTAGATACCATCACAGCGCCCCCTGCTGACTTATGTAAAGCAATTATGCACCTGGATTCTGTTTTCTTTATCAGTTATAATTACTCTTTAAGTGTGAAGTGAATTCAGTAAACTGATGGTGTTGGTGTTTGTTGTTGTTTGTGCTTTGTGGTTGTTTTAGACATATTTTGCGTCTTTTTGTTGTTCCTTAACACCCTTTTGTGCTTTTTTTGACTCTTGCTGGTTGTTACTTGTCAGTTAGGCATTTGTAAGTGAAGGGCCCTCCCAACACTGTGGGCCCCTGGCTCTGTGCGTGGTAGGCCCCTTCAGTTAATCCATCTAATGTTCAGATGTGCTTTATGATCAGTCTGAACAGGCAAATTTCAGATTGCGCCTGTGCATTTATCTCTGTTTGGATGTAAAAAAGGCCAACAATGATTCACATCAACAGCAAACAGTACAGCAGCAGGTTTGTGTGAGAGGACACGTGTGAAAACTTCCTATAAACAAGTCGAAATCAACTCGAACAGCAACATTTTGTCAGTCCACAGACCAACACTGGTCCTCACACTGATGTAACCAAGAACACACACACACACACACACACACACACACACACACACACACGGAGCAGTGAGTGTGTCGTCCAGTTCATCAGAAGATGGCTGATCTGGTGTCAGCTCTGTTACAGTTTACAGGCGAACGCTGACAGACTGCTGATGGTGGAGCTTCAAAACATGCCAACACAGCACTCCATGTCTGCGTGTGTCTGCGTGTGTGTGTGTGTGTTTGTGTGTGTATGCGTGTGTGTGTGTGTGTGTGGTACTATTGTTCCTGTGTTTCCACACTTTTTCCTCCTCATCACTCTCTGTGTCAGCCAGCCATTTCCCATCAAACATCCGTCTCCTTTGCTCGTCCTGCTCTCTCTGTTTGTTTACTGTCAACGCGCTGATAACTAGAGGAAGTGACATCACAGATCAGCGATTTCAGCTGGCTGCAGTGTGAGCGTGGATCCTAATGTCATGCTAAACCAGTGACACTCGACTGGCTTTGGTTTGGAGCCGCTTTTGCAAATGTCCGGAGAGTGAGGGCCAGTCACAGCAGCCACATACATGTTTTTAGGATTTTAGGATATTTCTTTAGATTTTAGGACATTGCTCAGATTAAAGTATGTTTCTGGGATTTTCGCAAATTGTTCTTATTTTAGGACATTTTTTAGAGTTCAGGACATTTCTCGGATTTGGGGCAGATTTGGTGATAAACTGACTATTACAGTGCTGAGGTTTTAGCATGTAGCTCCAGTTAAATGTCTTTATCACAAAAAACACAGTTCTCACAGAGGATTTTGCTTTTGTTGCACATCCCACTCTCTAAGATTTGTGTTATCACCTCCGTCTCCTCTCCCCTCCACCTGGCCCTCCCTCCCTCCCTCTCTCCTCACCCATCAGCGGAGGCGAGAGGTCTCGAGTCTCCTCTGATATCAAAGCTTGATCCTCCTCATCAGCAGACAAATGAGTGAAGAAGAGGAGGAGGAGGAGGGCAGGTGGAGGAGAGCGACGGGTAAACACGGGATCACAGGCGCAGAGATTGAAATGCAGATGAGAGAGCCGGACGGACGAGCGAGCGGGCGGGAGGCTACGCTCACTATTATTAATACATTCATGACTATCAATCAAAAAAGCTGCATCAATTTGGAGAATTTACTTGTGAGATGAGGAAAAAAGTCACACCTGTGCTGCTGAGATGTTGATGGACAGCATGACATTAATATTTATGACATTTTGACACCAAAAGAAGTGGATCCTTTCATATTAAAGTTAAAACAAAATAATGATGATCATCTTCAAACAGATACAGATATTATAATCCCTCTGCAAACTGAAAACGGACCATTAAACAGCGAAGAAACCGATTTTACTGAATATGAAACATTAATGATCCTTGCGGGGAAACAAGTTTGCCACAAATAAAAGAAAATGGAAACTCTGATTTCTGCAGCTCTGTTAAAAGGACAGCTCACCCCAAAATAACGTGGAATCATTTTTTTAAAATCACACAATATTAATAAACAAAAAATCTAAACGTAATACAAAATATACTGCAAATGTACAGAAAAGACATCTATATGAAATACGTCATATTGATGTCTTTTCTGGACATTTGCAGTATATTTTGTATTACGTTTGCAGGAAATGAAAAGCTGCAGATTTGTATCACGTTTGTGGTTTGTGGGCTTTTATTACGTTTGCGGGTGTTACATTTAGGGTTGTTTGAATATTTTGCATTGCATTTCATAATATCGCCTTTTAAGTTCTCCCCACTGTGTTTTGGTGAAATGCCTCAAATGACCTATGAACTAATACTAAATGCCACAATGAAACCCTTCAGATAATAAAGATTAACATTTCTGTTGAATATTAAGTCTCTCCTTCAAAGCAGCAGTTTGACTTCAGTTACTAATTACAACAATTTACCAACTTCTTGTAATAACAGTGTGTAGTTGTGTGTAGGAGTGTGCAGATCAGCACAGTGTATCTGCTTAACTGCTCATCTGATCAAAAAAGCGGCGTATGAAGGGTGACGGCGCTCCCGGCTTCGTTCACAGCACTTATCTGAAGAAAGCTGTAAAATAAAACAAACGGAGAGAGAACTCAATTAAGAGCGCGGACTGACTCAGCACAGTGAAGGCACCGCGTCGGCCTCCGTACGAAGAAATGAACATCATGATTACAGCGTAATGAGAGCAATAAGTGCTTATCTCTCCGCTGTAAGTTCAGAGAAGAAAAACGCAAGCTCGCACCCTCTGCTCGCACTTTCCCTCAGATTAATGAATGCATCCTTTATGGGACAGCTGAATGATTTTCCATATTTTATCCAGCTGCTCCGCATGCATAGACTCTGAGGACGGCAATTAACTCCAGTAATACCAACAGTTTGTTTCCATTCCTATTAAAAATGTGCTTTTCTCAAACTGCTGCTTTCTAATTTAGGGAGGAAACTCTTTGAGTCAGGGAAGAAAGAGGACAGAGATGGAGAGATGGAGGAGAAATAAAGGAGAGGGACAGAAAGAGGAGGAAGATAAAGCTCCAGTGTGTAGGATTTTTGGATATATATTGGCAGAAAGTGAAATAATATAATAAGTCTGTTTGTTTAATATAATAAGCTTGTTTATCAAAAAAAGTGTCAGTGGAGGGTCCCCTACACCCCCGACAGAGGTCCTAGCTAAGACACTAATGTCCTACAATCCTAGAAATGTCTCATCCCAAAATCCTAGGCATGACACAAATTTCCTAATATCTTAGAAATGTCCTAAATTTGAAAATTATCCTAAAATCA
Source organism: Plectropomus leopardus (assembly GCF_008729295.1). Lineage (NCBI taxonomy): Eukaryota > Metazoa > Chordata > Actinopteri > Perciformes > Serranidae > Plectropomus > Plectropomus leopardus. The sequence continues at coordinate 655,719 of NC_056481.1, forward strand.
GATGACCTTCCTAAAATCCGAAAAATGTCCTAAAATCATACCGTCTTATAAACCTACAAAAATCCTTGAATGTCCTGTAAACTCCTAGAAACATCCTAAAATTCAAAAAAATAAAATCAGAAATGTCCTTAGCTCCTAGAAAGGTCCTTAAATTCTAGAAACATCTTAAACTCCTAGAAATGTCCCAAAGTCCAACAGATGTCCTAAAATCCTGGAGACATCTATTGAGCTGCTGCCACTGGCCCCTGGCATCCTGTCATTTTGCAGAAACAGCGCCCAAACAAAGCAGATTGAGTCTCCCAGCTGAAGACTGAGCCGCGGTGGACATGTCCAACAACCTGTGGACTTTGATTATTCCCGTCTCAAAGTGGCGTTTTTTCCTTCCTCTCATCCTAAATCTGTGCCACCAAGAGTTGGAAATTAGCACCAGCTACAAGCCCAATGCTGCTAAAATATGCCAGTGGCTGCTGGACTTGCTTCACTAGATGTAGATTTTGGAATCCACCAGCCACAGTGGCAGGTGGACGAGGTTGTCGATGTCCTGGCGTTAGTTGCCGTGCGCTTTTGTCGCCTGTTTCTCAAACACCATGTGGTGCAACTTGGCCACATCTTCAGTGATGAACCCAAGTTCAGAGGGTGTTTCGGGTCTTTTGATCATCAGACACCCTCACCTGGGCGACCCAGCCGGGGAAATCAGTCCCCGACCTGTGACCAAGTAGCGCACTACACCATGGATCGCCCCTCTTAATCCACAGCCTCCGAGATGCTTTTTCAGCAGCATCAAGGATGTTTTTGGTGGCCCTTCTCTCATGTTACCGGAAGCTGAGTGCTTGATGCAGAGACTGCCCTGCAAAGCTCCTCGACGGACTCGCTGCGAGCTGTCCACGCATTCCTTCTGCACTCCTCTGTGAGCTCTGTGAGATATTTGGCCCTCTTGCATTTGTTAGCCTCCTCCATATGGTCTACCCGGGTCTCCGTGAGCTCCACTGTAAGCACAAGCTTGGAAATGTTGGATGTTAAGACCGAGTCTGTCCTGAGGGACGTCATAGCGATGTGTTGAGGGAACTTCTTTGCTTCCCTAAGTCGACCTTGAGCTGCCAGTCTGGAGCTGAGGCTAGAGCCCGTTGAAGCGTTGGACTCTGGATGCCATCTCCCTCCCGTTCTGACAAAGGCGATGTTGTGCCTAGTGTGGAGCTGCTGTTTGCACAGCTGAATATCGGTGCACACGGTGTCAGCTACCACCGTCAGCACCTGGTCATGACGCCACCTGTACCTGTCCTCTCCCAGGGCTTTCAGGCAGCAGCTCAGAATCTGGCACGGTGGACATGCAGGGGTGTTGGCTAGAGCCCAGCAGTGCAGGTTAGATGGGCTCGGGTGAACATCATACACTGCTTAAACATGACCACGTGCAGCGTCATAGAGCGTAATATGCAGATGCATAAGTCCACCAACCAAGCAGCAACATGTGACGACTTGGCATGAGAACTAAATCTTCCTAAATCTGACAAACTGGACCTTTAAACACCTCCAGCTTCTGGATGTTTGCTCCTAGTCAAAGCTCAGGAGACAAAAACACTTCTGCACTTAATTATAAGAGTCAGAATCAGAGTCAGAGCCACACACTGCTTTTTTAAATTCATTCATTCCACAAAGAATGATCAGATTTTTTTCTCAGATTCAGCGTTTCAGCACGAGCATGACAAATTCAAATTTATGCAATTCAAATTCAATCTCTGCCAGCATTGATCTCCCTCTGAACAAATCCGTGGCTCAGTGTGTGTGTGTTCGTGTGTGTGTGTGTGTGTGTGTGTGTGTGTGTGTGTGTTTGATGAGGTTCGGCGTAACCTGGCTGGGTCCGTCTCTGATGCACCTCGTACATCAGAGACCGGCTCGTGCTGCTGCTGACGGCCTGATGTGGATCCAGCAGCAGCGGAGAAGAGAGGAATCCATGTCAACCTTATTACCCGGACCTCATGAATCCTCATGAATCTTTCATTAGAGCCAAGCTATTAGAGACCGAGGGGCCGGCACACACTCACATACTGTATGTGCATATATTTATTCATGCCTATATGTCCATATTTACCTCTTGTTAGGTCTGAGACGCCTCCTGCGTGATGATAGTTTGACATTGTTGCAAATGTCACATTTGTCTAAATACTCTTTTATATACTTTGTTAATAATTGAAATATTTAGATATTTATATTTGCACACATTCACAGACAGTCATAAGAAACTGGTGGCAGATTTCTCTGAAATGTCCTCGTTAATGAGGAAAAGGCATTCAGATGCTCAAACATGCTCCGTCTCACACTGTTAAATCATTTACAGACTTCCTGTGGTCTGCTTCTTCTTTGGGTCTAATTATTATCCACTTTTATTCCTTACTAAAAATATAACACACTACATATGTGATGAGCTCGCTTCATAAATGCATGGCTGATTTTTTAAAATATTTAAAATGTGAAATTCAGGAGCAATTCTAGGATCTGCTGAAAAAGCTCTATTTTAATGATTTTTTATGCACTCTGGCACCTTATTTATTTACCCTATAAAAATCTTTTTCTTGTTGCTTTAATATTGAATTGTGATGTTAAAAATATTAGTAGTTATTAGTAATTAGTAGTAAGAAGAAACAGAATAATTTACAACTGCTATTCTTAAAAATGTATTGACTAGAGTTGGAAAAATAGTCTGTATTTTTGTTAAAAGTGGCAAAAAAAAAGTGCATTTAATCAAGTACAAGTATGGACATATTATTAGATTCAGAGCTTTTAATAATTATTAGGGACTGTTTGTTATTTGTGAGAGGGGAGGAGTTGGTGCAAAATAAGGGGGAGGTGTGTCAAATATTTTTTAAGCACTTCAAAAATTTTTTTTTTAATTTTTAAAAATGCTCAGACATTGGAAGTAAGATTTTACAAATATTTTTTTCTGCTGTTGAGTTGTAAAATCTCGAAATGATCAACATCTATTTTTTGTGAAATAATGTAATAATTCCTGAAATGCGTCATGATTGGGATTCAAACAGTTGAATCTCACCAAAATCAAATCACCCAGAAAACCAGCCAGAAATGTTAAATATTTCCCACTTCTATTGGTTAACAAATAGATAATTCAATGAAAATGCAATATGTTCGTAGTCTTCCACTCTAATGGGGACTCACAATGAATATTTGGGCAAAATGAAACTGTCCTTCAATTTTTGTTATTACAAAATAAACACAATGCCAAGTGGCATTTAAATAGTCTTAACGTCTTAAATCTGTCGTGGATCAGCCAAAAATGGTCCCATATTAAGTTGTATTTACAGCCGTCATGTCACGAGAAGTCCTGCATTATATTGTCACTCGTATAAAAACAAGAATACTCAAACACTGTCTGGTGGAGAGGCTGCAGGGAGACTCATGAATAGCTTTAAAAAGTTTATTTCAGAGTCAGTTTTCATTGTTTATCTCCACGCTGCTGTCAGACCTCCTGAAATATGGTAAATAAAAGCCGTCCTTTTACAAACTGCTGTGTTTTGTGCTGATGCACCTCTGAGCAAGTTTCCATTAAGCTTTTATGTCCGCGCGTCGGCGCATTCAAATACCGCCGAATGGATGTCTTTGTTTCCGTTTTCAGACAGCATTAAAGATGGCCACAACAGCTGACGGCCATGATAAAAAGTCGTCCCGTAACAATCAATCCCGTCCTCCTCCCCCCGGGAATCAGTGTGTCCTCTCGAGGCCAGCTGATGGAAACGCAGTCCATTTATTTCTCTCTGAAACTTTTTTTTTTTTCCAACATTTCCAGAAGTTTGTCTCAAACTGATGTGACAGTTTGATGAAGGAGACGCGGAGTGGGACGGACAGACTTCTCTGCGGCGATGAGACGTCAGCGCCGCTCCTCATCAGTATGTATGAATGCGTTTTTGGATGCAGCATTTTAAAGTGGCGTCTACGCAGCACTTAACCGCAGCGGCATTATACAGCAGCCGCCTCGCGCTCTGCAGTATTAAAACTGTCGATGATAAAAGAGCAGCTATCAGCCATTACCCTAAGTGACCCAAATGGCATTTCAAGTGGGACGCTTAACACCCGCTGTTTTCCTGCGACACGGCGGGAAACGTTTCTGCCTCATCTGGAGTCTGCCATGGTTACACCCTCCACCACAGACTCCCATGGTGCATCTCTGCTTTCCCCTTCTGTTTGAAAAGGCATAAAAAGTGAAGTTCTGCAGGCGCGAACTGCAGCTTTGACGTCAGTTTGACGCTGAAATGAAACCGACCGTAAACAAGATTAAGAAGTGAGGAGGAAGGAGGGATGGAGGTATTTAATGTGTTTCTCTTCAGCTCTTCTCTTCCTGATTTCATTCTCAGCTTTTGTGAGTTGGACTGTCGTGACTCTCCTCTCTTTCCCCTCAATCTTTTTAAATGTTTTTCTTCTTTTGTGCCTCATCAAAGTCGTGATTTGTTCCTGCTTTGGTCCTGCTCCCTCAGGGTTGGCCGCTCTGCAGCCTTCATGCAGCAAACAAAATGTGCTGAGTGAAAAGTGGCTGATGAGGTTCAGAAATCTGTAAGGTCGTGACTTTTCCTTTGATGGTGTCCTTGAGGAAACATCCTTCTGTAGTGTTCAGCCCCTGTGGCTTTTTCATAACGTAAGTAAAAATTTGGAGATGGAACCTCTCGAGACAGAATGAAACTGTTGCCTAAAAGTTTTAGTACCAACCTAAAAACATTCATTGATTTTTATCTTTTCAGAAGTAAGAATCTGCCAATATCTCAGATTTATTTAAAAGTTTATCTGTGGGTCTAAAAAGTGGAGGCTGTTCAAGGGGCTAAACTAAGAGAAGCAGTTGTTATCAGCTGAATCTCACGGCTGCTGAGCTGTTTTATGCCCCCAGAAATCCCAAAATTTAACAGTTTGAGGTAGAAAAGCGGCTGACGCAGCCATTTCACCACCACCACAGGACAGTTAAACTCTCCACTGAGCTTATTTTAGGCCCAAAGCACTTTAACGCCGCTCATTGTTTTTATGCATACGATTCCCTCCATCTCACTGAAGCAAATGATGGTTTCAAACTGTTGACTTGACCTGCAGACTGAGATGTACCGCGTGTGTCAGCGTCTAAGTCTGAAATCTCTGACAGCAGGAGTACACAAAGACAGCCGAATAATTTTATTTAGATCATTAGTCAAGGTGCAGACAAAGAACGACACACACACACACACACACACACGCTAGAAACAATTGCACACACACCCTGGGCTCACAGAGAAACAAACAGCAGCCTGAGGAGGACCCGAGCTAGTGGGTGAAAAATGAGCTTGTGAAGAGGAGGCGAGAGTCAGAGATGGAAGTCTCTTGCTGTAATAGCCAGCCTGAATCTCCCCAGGGTGTGTGTGCAATTGTTTCTAGCTTGTGTGTATGTGTGTGTGTGTTAGCTGCAAACAGCGGCCTTATCGTGCTCGCCCAGCCGGTCGGTACAGGTCTCGGACCGAGCGCTGCCCAGAGAGCGGAGCCCCGAGCCGGGCAGAGCTGCAGGCTCAGGCAGGGCATTCAAACACATCGTAATAACTCTATACGACGTTGACAAAAAACAGATGCAAATTATTGTGGGAATACTCGAAAAGGAAAGATTTCCCTTCCACACTATCTGAGTTTATGCAGGAGATAACCACACAAACCAAGGCGCTTCAGTTCAACTCATGTTTTTGGTGCTTCTTGTGCACCGAAGATGTCATTTTGTGTGATAAGCTTCTGTAAAATGATGAGATCAACAGCAAAAAAATCATTAGAAAACAGTTAGATCTTTATTTCGAACGAACATGCCATATAAAATAGGACAACAAAATAAAATATTAGCAAGAAAAACAACACCAGAATGACCGAAAAGGAGTAGGAGGAAGAGAATACTTATCAATCCTACCTCCTTTTTCTCAGCAAGGTGATCAGATGAGTATGATTGTTTTTCTAAGATCCACACGATGCTTCTCAGCTGTATTTTAAGTGTTTATGTCTTCATTTTGATCTCAAGAGCACAGCTGACAGCTATGTGGTTTGTTTACATGACATACTGCATATTTATTGGATTCAATGTGAAATGGAGCTCTGATGTTACATGATGCTACACAACAGTCAGACATTAGTGAGACGAGGGATTTTGAGTATAAAACCTCTATCCTACGGTGGCTCTTTTTTAACCTCAAAAAATCGCCATAGCAACTGATGCCACAGAACTAACCTGGCTGGGACCAGTTTTTGTTCCGAGTTTTGCCTTGACATCGGCTAATTGAAGCGACTGTAATTTCTTTTTAAAAATATTCTTTAAAGGCAGAAATAGGAAGCACTGATCAAATATTATGCTGAATGCTTCATTTGACTCATTTTATGACAAAGTGCAGTAAGCCTGAGCTTACAGAGACAGCTGATAACCACGTTGGTGGTCCCTGTTGTCTTTGAGCGTTATCTCTGCAGGGTTTGTGGAGCAGTTTGGGTAAAGAGAGCCTGGCTCCGTTAATCTGGCTGCATTGTGCGGCCCTCCGTGGTCATGATTTCTGGAAAGAGACTTCTGTCCAGTTTTTCAAATGTATTTTTTGGCGCTTTGAGCACCACTGATAAAATACAGGGAAGAGGAAAAAAAGTAGCTTGAATTTAGGGTCCCTTGTCCCTTTAAGGAGCAGTTGCCATGGGTTTTGGGGATTATAATTGAGTTTTGGCTCTGCAATAAAAGGTGGTATTATTAAGAAGAAAATAGAAAGCTTGGAAAATAGGGTGTGTGTGACATTTTGCTTTTTCGCTCACCTTTTGGCCGTGGCGTTCCTCTCTCTCTCTCTCTTTTTCTTTCACGCTGCATTTGCTCTAATAAAAAGGACAGAAAGAGAAATAAATAAATCTCTCCTTCCATGTTGCTTCTCTCCGCGCTCCTTTCTTCCTCTCTGTGGCAGGCTCGGCCCGCGGGTGATTCCCCTCAGGGCTCGGTGGCTGTTTTCATCGTGACTCGGTGTGAGAGGAGAGGTCGTGATAACGCCGCTCGGGTACCTGGGGCCTCAATGAAATCACTGCGGCGCAGAGACGATTAAACATTTCTCGCTTAATGGAAGAATTGCTCCACAGACCTTGAAGTTATTTGCGAAGAATTTTACTCCACATCTGTTTTATTTTTTCTGTTTTTCTGCGTTTGAGGAGGAGCAGTCCTGAGAGCGATTCCTGTGTGTTGTTGTTGGATGTTTGATGGAGACTCAGGTGATGTTGTGTCACTGTGCTGTAGGTGACCACATATTTCAAAAGGCTCTTATTCTGCTGAAAACTGATCTCGGCCAAAACTTTAAACTTAATCTGTGACATCGTAGACCATCTCACTTCTGGTCTGTGTTATCGTTTTGTGCTCCTTTTGATCCGTCATAGAACAATGATTCAATCTGAAAGTATTTGAATGCTGTCATGTGTATTAGTTATGAATGTGTGAGTCATGGTCCAGGTTTAGGTCTTTCAGAGACATCAAGGTCCCTCACTGTCTTCATGCAGGCAGGTATGGCGGCTTCAGGGTGTCCCTGAGAGACTGAGACCTTGTAGATCAGGGATAATCCACTTACTTTGGGGCCACTTCTGCAAATGACCGGAGGCCAGGCCAGGGGCCCATACATGTTTCTAGGATTTGAAGACATTTGTAAGATTTTAGCTTGTTTCTCAGATTTGAGGACATTCTTAGAGTTCTTTTTGCTCTTTAAAGCATAAAACGACTTGGGTGAGAACACGTCGAATTAATGGTTGTTACTTCATTGGACTGTTTTGGTAATTTGTCATGAGCCTGCCGGGAAACAGTTTATTCTGGTGACTGAAATGAAGTCATGCTGCTCTCCATTTCTTCTAAAAAACAAAAACCTCCTGCGAGATTGTCTCAGCGATGCTTTGTGCTCGGTGGTACAGCAGTTGGTTAGGAGCGTTTGTCACACCTGAGGTTGCAGCTGGACTTGATTTGTGCTGAATAATGATGGACAACCAGAATGAGAGTAAATGAAACAATGTGTGTGTGTGTGTGTGTGTGTGTGTGTGTGTGTGTGTGTGTGTGTGTGTGAGATGAGGAAACAGCTGCTGAGCAGAATAATTCTTTAGTGGAGCTTTTTATCTTTTGGCTCATTTTCTCAGCACAGCAGCGATCACTGAGACGAGGTGCTTTTAAAGTGACTCTTTAAGAAGAGTTTCACTGCTGGAAAGATGGTCCTTTCATAAACTCAGCTGTCAAAGAACTACATGCAAATACTTACACAACTGAAAGAGCTGTAGCATTTAGCGATGTCTCGATCAGATTTCAAAGATCAGTATATTGGATCTAGAGCCTGATTGGATACTTTGTTTTATGCCAGCTGTCACATGGAATTTAACTTGTGAGGCTTTCATGCAATTCAACAACTTCAGCCGTCGCTAAGTCTCCACTGAGAGGGCTGAGCAGACCGTGAAAAACCACACATGATAAACAGCAAGATGCAGAATGAGACTGTTTATTTCTGTTTTTTATCGGAGCGCTCATGTGAGTCTTTTGCATTTTGCTGTCACTGATGCTGCCGGACGTTTCATCTCACAGCAGTCACACTCGCCACGCCACTATAAGTGCAACAAAAGCTCTGTGGGCAAAAGCCGAAAAGAAAAATACACAAATGTAGCTTAATTTGCAAAAACTTGTGCACATGACAAAAATAAACACTCAGCAATATGCAAATCATTCAGGTAACTGAGACACAAACTGCACCAACGCAGCAAACACTGAAAATACTCTTAAAATTGATGGAAAAAGAGAGAGATTGTTATTTTATACTTTAAATATCTTGGAAAAAGAAAAGAGACGTCCTAAATGCAAGGATTTTTTGTCAGTACATTGCAAAGCTAGTATTGGATCAGGACTTGTTACAGGACAGATGAGGACAGTTACTCAGCATTAAATGATTTTGATCTACATTTGTGGCTAAAACATTTGATCAGGAAATTCCTTGTTGCATTTGTTTTTTGCTCAAGAGATAGAAAACTACAGATACCAGAATGCACTGTGCTGCCCCATCGTTGCCAAAGAAAACAATTTGGCGACAGTTTGGTTACAAACGATCTTGTGTTACAGTTAAGCAGTAAGTTAAAATCTGTTTCAGACGAGCATTGTGGAGAGAATTGGGACATATGGACAATGTTTACATTTTAGCAATATTCCACTTTGTACTTTATTATTGTTTCCTCTCTGTCCTTTTAAACACACTTTTAACAAAAAAAAACTAAAATAAAATGTAAAAAAAAAAAAAGAAGTTTGTTTCCAAAAACATTTTAATTGGCAACACAGTTTTTGTGTTGCAAATGTTGCAAACAAATGTTTTGTACAACCAACAATCTAAAACCCAGATATAAATTCAGTTTCCAGTGAGATGGCACAGAGAGAAGCGCCACACTGAAGACGATGTTTCCTTGATTAATTACAAATACTTGATTATTAATTTTGTCACTGATGAATCTTTGCATGATCTGCTAATCAGCTAATTGTTTTTTTCACCCGCTGTGGTTTGTAGGAGGAGGTGTGGTTTTTTGTGTGAGGCATTTTTTATCACCTCTGTGACCTGAGAGCACGACGTGTCACCTGTGACCTGAGAGCACGACGTGTCACCTGTGACCTGAGAGCACGACGTGTCACCTGTGACCTGAGAGCACGACGTGTCACCTGTGACCTGAGAGCGCGGTGTGTCACCTGTGACCTGAGAGCGTGATGTGTCACATGTGACCTGAGAGCGCAATATGTCACCTGTGACCTCGCACGGTGTGTCACCTGTGACCTGAATAATATGTCACCTGTGACCTGAGAGCGCAGTGTGTCACCTGTGACCTGAGAGCGCAATGTGTCACCTGTGACCTGAGAGCACGATGTGTCACCTGTGACCTGAGAGTGCAATATGTCCCCTGTGACCTGAGAGCACAGTGTGTCACCTGTGACCTGAGAGCGCAGTGTGTCACCTGTGACCTGAGAGCGCAATGTGTCACCTGTGACCTGAGAGCATGGTGTGTCACCTGTGACCTGAGAGCGCAATATGTCACCTGTGACCTGAGAGCACAGTGTGTCACCTATGACCTGAGAGTGTTTTGTGTCAGCTGTGACCTGAGAGCACAGTGTGTCACCTATGACCTGAGAGTGTTTTGTGTCAGCTGTGACCTGAGAGTGTTTTGCGTCAGCTGTGACCTGAGAGCGTGATGTGTCACCTGTGACCTGAGAGCGTTTTGTGTCACCTGTGATCTGAGAGCGTGATGTGTCACCTGTGACCTGAGAGCGTGATGTGTCACCTGTGACCTGAGAGCGTTTTGTGTCACCTGTGACCAGAGAGCGTGATATGTCACCTGTGACCTGAGAGCGTGATGTGTCACCTGTGACCTGAGAGCGTTTTGTGTCACCTGTGATCTGAGAGCGTTTTGTGTCACCTGTGACCTGAGAGCGTGATGTGTCACCTGTGACCTGAGAGCGTGATGTGTCACCTGTGACCTGAGAGCGTTTTGTGTCACCTGTGACCTGAGAGCGTGATGTGTCACCTGTGGCCTGAGAGCGTTTTGCGTCACCTGTGACCTGAGAGCGTTTTGCGTCACCTGTGCACAGGTGTTTGTCATGTGATCGGCTTCAGTTCACCAGGAGACACAAAAATATCAAACCTGAACAGCTCTTTGTATCATTTGCTGTTGCGTTATGTTTCCATTTCATTATTTTGTGTGTTTTTTACACAGAAATCATTATTCAGAACAGACACTCACACACACACACACACACACACACACACACACACACACACACACACACACAGTAGCCTTCAGTGCCAGGAGCCGCTGCCAGCATTGCAACTGTTTATGACAGTACTTGACAAAGGCACTCGATATGCTCAGAGGTTTTCTCTCTCTATGTGTGTGTGTGTGTAAATGCTTGTGTGTGTGTTGTTGTTGTTGTTGTTGTTGTTTTTTCACTGACAGACTACAAATGACACCGCTCTAAATTTGCTGCTTTTGGGACCGGAGACAAAGTTAACTTCAGAGAACAACTTGACGACAGAAGAAGAAGAAGAGGAGGAGAGTTTGACACGTTAAAGCAGGAAGCTTCAGTTTCACGCTGCAGAAAATAGACTGTTTAACATATTTTGGTAAACACTCTGCATGTGCGTGTGTGTGTGTGTGTGTGTGTGTGCGTGCGTGTGCGTGTGTGTAGCAGCCAGTAAGCAAGGCAGAGAAGAAGTAATACTGCCTGTCATTGTGAGGAATAGAGTGTCATTTTAAATATACAGTCGTGGATACAAGGAGGCAGAATCCAAACTGACTGCCTGACTTTCAATTTCCGATTTTATTTTTTCCATTTGACATTTTAATCAGCTGGTTGTCTGCAGCAGAGCGACGTGCACTGATCTCAGCTGATTATTGGAGCTTCCACTGCAGCAGAAGTTACTGTACTGTTGCTAATGTCGTCCTCTGCTGTTGTTTCTTTTAGCGTCTTCGTGTTGACACGGAAAAAAAAAAGGGTTTTACTGGCTTTAATACAAAGTGAAACTGTTGATGCTGCAGGGAGAGCTGGTTTCAGGGACTGACCGGGAGCTCTGTGATGTCAGAGTGATGGACTTGTGCATTAAATTTGAAGAGGGGGCGTGTGCAATATTTAGCAGGGCTGCAAGTCATGATTATTTGCATTATCCATAATGTCTGCTGATGAATCGATTCATTATAGACGTCAGAAAACATTAAAGTTCCTGCTGCTCAAGTTGTTGTCTTCCAGTTGCTGACTGAGTCATGAGAAGAGACAGAAATTGGTCACATTGGAGAAGTTGGAAGCAAACATTTGGGTTAACCTTTTGAAACAAATTGGCTTAATTTATCTCAAAAACACAAGAAGAAGGCAAAGTGCAATGAAACAAAAAATGACCCCAAAAATATATTAAAAAAAGTTCAAAGTCCAAGAAGCTTGCTTGAAAATAAGTAAACAAAACAAAAATGTTAAAGAAAGTTTTTGTTTTTTTTCAATGTTTCCTGTTTAGGTTTAAAAATTCATTGCTTAATAATGTGAGAACCCTGAACCCTCCCGCTTGTAGATGAAATACTCGTTTGTTTGATACACAGAAACAAATATATTATCATAATGTAATATCTTGAATTATAGTAAAACAGAGAGCTTAAAGATGTTTCTGAAAACATTGGAGGAGAGAAATAGGTGGTGCAGTCTCAAAGTCTTTGGTTGACCAATTTCAGTCCGAGTTTGAGAGAGAGAGAGAGAGAGAGAGAGGGAGAGTCTCTCTTGATCCGCTTTTATACTCTTTGTATCTGTGGTAGCAAAATATGAAAATGCAGAAGTACAATTTGTTTAATCCAGGGAATGTGATCAGGGATATCTGGTCTCTGCTTAGATGAAGGGAAGTTAACCACAGTTCACACATACAATCCACATTTTTTCTGATACAAAGCTGGTTGCAAATCGATGAAGCATCCCTTTGAGAGGTAATTAGATTTGTTTAAAATTTGTGTTGCTTGACTCATTGGTATTTGTTTTTATGGAAGTTTGTTTGGAACCGTTAAAGTTTACGTCCGTTAACTTTTGGCAGATTAAAATCCAGACCTCCGCCTCCCCGTCGGGGATGTTCAGCTCCGACCAAAAATCAAACTCCAAACTTTCCGACTGAAGTTCTCTCACACACTCTGCATGGCTGAGCAGACCTGATTACCTTTTCACTGCAGTCGCTTTAGCTGTTATCTCTCCCGCTTCAGCTGGGTGTGTGTGTGTGTGTGTATGTGTACATGTATGTGTGTGTGTGTGTGTGTGTGTGTGTGTGCGTGTGTGTGTGTGTAAAAGTTAGTGTGTGTGCTTGCATGGTGCACTATGCAGAGTTCAGTCCTGTAGTGTACAAATGTCCTGCAGCTCTTTGCCCTGCTGATGGCTGCCAGTCCAGCCAAACTGTGTGTGTGTGCGTGTGCATGTGTGTGTGTGTGTGTGTGTGTGCGTGCGCGTGTGTGTGTGTGTGTGGTCTAAGGGGCGAGTGAGGTAACAGTGAGTTTAATGTGAGTTTTCAGCGCCCCCCCCCATAACAAAAAGGTGCTTATGTTTTAGCCAATTGGTTCCAGCGCAGCCAGGAGACGGGCTCCGTTTTTTTTTTTCTCTATTCCACAAATAAATTAATGAAATAATTTCAAGTAAAGCCAATTGGCGCCACTTTTTCACGCTCGCAGGGTTCTGTTGTCGGGATAGAAGCTGGGCCGACTGGGGCGGGAGCCAGACTGTAGAGGTGCTTGAGGCTCGCAAGGAGGGAAGTTAACTTTTTCCGCACACAAATTTGCACAAACAGGATTCTCCGAGTTCATCTGTGTGTGTGTGTCTCCACAATCTGCTCCTCATCCCTCAGAGGATTATTAACCGACAAATTTTGGGCTGAATCGCGATTTGACATTTCGTCAGCACAGAGCAGGTTTCGGTTTGAAATCCTTCACATGTTGGAACGACCGTCAGATCCAGCGGACGTGTCTAAAGAGACGGCCGAGTCGTCTGAAGCAGCTCTGATTAAAGCCTGCTGTAGAAGCGGCCGCAGATTGTCCTCTTCACACGTTGACTCAGGCTGTTTTCACACTCTGGGGACGATGTTTCAGACCTGGAGCCGTAGAGTTTGGTTAGTTTTAAGTGTGAAAGCTGGAATCAAACTCAGCTCACGGACTTATTTTCAGTGTCCTTCTGAAGACAGAGCTCACTGACGGCAAGTACAGTCACAACATGACAAGAACACGCTGATCCCTGCGGTCAGGGGCGTCGCTGATCGACCACCCCATCACAACTGGCTCTGGACTGTTTGACGAGTAAACACACGTTTCGTTTAAAGATGCACTTCAGTCTTAAACTGCGAGGCAGTAATGTGCTGGAGTATAATCAAGCTTTACTAAAATTTTGTTCATTTTTTCCTCTCTTTTTCTCTTTTTTAATGGTAGATATTTGTTATTATTTTATTAGTATTATTATTATTTATGTTATTTATGTCTTTTTGACTTTGATTGAAAATATTTGTAATGCATTGCAAACTGAAACGCTGTTTGAAAATGGTATGGCTAAATATATAGTATATATTTTAAACTTGCTCAACAGCAAAACAAATTGTGAATCCAAGAATCAAAGAAACTCATCTTAATTTCAAATGTGGACGTCCTCTGAGGTTTTGCATAGCTTCATCACTGCGGCTAATTTCAACCAATCACTGCGATCGTCGGGACTGATGGAGCTTATGTGGATGCCTAATTACCGACTGATCCCGGCACTCCGCAGGGCACAACCAAAGAGCTTGTTCCCAAAATGACACGTGCAGATGATTGGAGGCTTTCACCTTTGTTCTAATTTCACAGCAAATGAATGAAGCGGAAATCCGAGCAGCTGAATCCACAACAAACACTGCTGCTTATATAAGAAGCTTCCTTCTTAATTTTAGTTTCTCCACGATTTCAACCAGATTCTGTATGTTTGCTATTCACAAACACTGCGGAGAATTCGTCAGGGAAAAAAAAAAAAAAAATCTCAAGTTATTAAATATCCATAAACTAGGCTGTCTCTATATTTTGACTTTTATGAAGCCATCAAAAGGTGCTGGAGTTACCTGTGAGAGTGTAAATGTCAGGTTTTATCCCGTGGAAGTGGATTAACTCAGAGAGAAGAGACAGCTGATCGCAGACTGGAAATCACAGATACTTTCAGGACATTTCTCTGACTTTAGGACATTTCGAGGATTTTAAGAGTTTTTCGAGACATTGAAATCATTTCTAAGATGTAATGATGTTTCTCTGATTTCAGGACATTTCTCTGATTTCAGGACATTTCTCTGATTTTAGAACATTTCTCTGATTTTAGGACATTTCTCTGATTTTAGGACATTTCTCTGATTTTAGAATGTTTCTAGCATTTTAGCACGTTTCTCTGATTTTAGGACGTCCTGAGGATTTTAGGATATTTATCAAAGTCAAAGACATTTCGAGACTTTTATGAGAGACGTCACACCTGCAGGTAAAGAGCAAACAGTCTGAAAGATATTTGAATTGTCAGATTGATAATGTTCACCTGACTGCTTACCATCACCGAGGAGGCACACTCTGAAGTATGCACAGGTGCATGATGGGACAGGATTTAGCAGCTTCAAGCCTGTTTATTTTGGGATACATTGTCTGCTCAAAGTGTCGGTGTCATCCGAGCGGGTTCTCAACATGTGACGGTTTGAAGTGACAGCTCCTCTCTGTGGGGAACGCTTGATAGGCCTGATTACATGCTATTAGCCTGTGGGAGAGTGTGTGTGTGTGTGTGTGCGTGTGCGTGTGTGTGTGTGTAGCCACTCAGTGTGTATATTACCAGCTATCCTGTGTGTTTGTGTCCGAACATTTTGTGCACATTTCTGTGTCTCTGGTGTGTTTCAGGCCTGAAATTGGTATGTTGATGGTTGACAGCTTTGTGATGTAACCTCTGTGATGGACGCTCTCTGAGAGGTCTGAGGGTAAAGACTGTGGAGCGGGATTACAGAGCGCGTCTGTGTGTGTGTGTGTGTGTGTGTATATTTATCAGACTGGCTGTTGTTCTGTCTGTCATACTCAGTCTCCGTCTGTCTGCTTGTCTGCTCTCTCTCTGTCTTTCTGTCACATCAGTTGGAGTTTATTTGTAGGACTCTATTAACAAAAAAAAGAAACACAGAAACTGTCCGTGTGTTTTCCAGAAAACAAGCAACAAAGAAGCAGCTTAAAAATTGATTCTGTGCTCAAAAAATGGCTGCATTTAACAACGTATCCTCACACGATTGTCAGGTGACCTGTGCCTAGCACCCCACCAATGATGTTACTCAGTTACTTTAGTGAGGTTTCAGCACAAAAACGACTCAGTTATGGATAGTAAAAGATCATATTTTGGCATAAAATATTCCATTTTTGTGGTGCAATCCCAGCTGGTAAAACAATGAGTTCTCATTCAAAAGAAGCAGCTTTTTGTGGCATCATTTCTTATATCTGACGCAATGTCTCAGTAAAACCAAGCACTATCATACGCATGCTGTTTTGCTTGGGGGCCATTGGATAGACAGAGGGCCAGGGGCCAGTCACAGCAGCCTCATATTTATATAGGATTTTTAGACATTTTTAGGACTTTAGCACATTTCTTGGATCTAAGCAGTGTTAGTGTCATCTCCAGGAATTTTTTTTTATCTATTCAGTTTTTATACATATTTATTCATTGAGGTCTCTATTTTTATTCCACCATTCTTTGTTTTTATGTGTTTGTAACGGAGTCATGCTCGTAAATTCGTTGTGTTCTGCATCTCTGAATCTTGAATCTAGACTGAGGTAGAGTTATGAGGAAAGGGTTAAAAACATGCATGTATCTGTCACCTTTCAGTCATATTTTCTTTCAAGAATCAATCAGTCTGAGGTGGCGACCCTATCGGGCACGTTACAGCCATGAATGCTGTCAGTGTGTTGCTAACACCTGTGAATGGCAAATTATCCACAATTCATCAACTCTTTGTGCTCGACTCCTAAAACCCAATAAGTCATTCCTCAGCCGATAGTCTTAATACCATTCTTGAGAGTATTAATCTTCCTCTGTGAAACTGTGAATGTGATTAGCTGCTGGTGACGTGCTCGCTATAGAAGCCGGCGCTGAATAATCACAGTGAAAATCCAATAAAGACAAAGTCGATGATTGGCGTTCCAATCACTCTTCCTGCCCCGGGCCACGGGAACATTAATCTTTTGGTTCATGCTGAGGGATTTTGACGAGGGATTCCCAACATGAGGCTTTGGTAAAGGTCCCCTACGGAATAGTTCAGACACAGCGTCGTCTTTTAATCCGAATCGCTGAGACGCAGGAGGAGGGGAAGTGTTTAGAGCACAGGAGGCCACAGCGGGAATCAAACCGTCAACAGTGGCGATGCTAATGCCGTACACGATTAATTAAGCTCCGCACTAAACCCGTCGACATGGCAGTGGGAGCGCTTTGCTCTTTTGATGAGCCACTCTTTGTCATACCTAAAGGCTTTGTTAAAAACAGGAAGGTTTGTTATTTTAGTTTAAAGTTCTAGTTTTGATTTTTTTGAAATGCATCATATTTCAACACCACATCATCACTCCACAAACTGCAGTTTCAAAAGTACTCAGACAGATGAGCCAATAAATCTGCACCACAAACAAAAATGACGAAAAACTTTAATATAACCTGCTATTTTTTCAAGGTGATATATTTGGGGTGTTTTGTGGTGCACAGCTGCTCCCGTGGTTGAATTTAAAAGCCTGACTAATGGAAGTAAACACACTTTCAGCCCCGGAGCATCATCATTTTTCGTGCGCTGAAACTTTTGAAACAAATTGGTGTAATTTCTTTAAAAAAAAAAAAAAGGGCAATAATCAACTTGGTCAGAAATGTTCCACAAATGACCAGAAATAGGCAGATTTAGGATTTTTTTTTTTTTAAGTGAGAGAAAAATGTTGAGGGGGGAAAAGTGAGGGAAAAACTATCTATAAAAACATGGTACAGAATTATTATATTTTTTAAAGCACTTTGAAAACGCTTGTATTTTTTACTTTTTTTTTTTTTTACTGATTTCTTGCTGTTTTTTTATTCTTCTGTTGCTGAAGCCTTCCCATGTTTTTGAAAGAAAATAAGCCCATTTTCTCATGTTTCAAAGGGTTAATTGCACATGCTCTGATAACCTGCCATGCTTTGAGCGTCACCTGAAGTCATCTGGGAAAAAAATCAACAACTATATTTTTCAATTGTTATTTTTCTACCCAGTTGTGAAATCAGCATTTTGTTAACATCTCCCAGGAGTTTGTCACTTAATGACGCTATAAAAAATTAGCAACAGACTGGAAGAAACTTAGCCTTTAGTTTTTCTCCTTAAATTTGATAAATTCCTGAATATCAACAAACTGGTGTGAATTTGTAATAACTGCAATATCAGTTCCAAATTTCATCCAAAAACTGGGCAAAAACTGTGGCTGCCAAAGGGTGGGGAAACTTTTGTGGACCGACCAACAAAGTGACAAGTGAGCCAATACAGTGAGGTGAGACACAGAAACATTAAAGCCAAAACACAATCAACACTGATTAAATATTACCTCGAAATGAGGAAGGAAAGTTTAGATGACCTGCATGTACTGCACCAGCCTCTGCCATCACAATAATACTGTACAGTATAATACTGGGCCAGAAAAAAAAAAAAAATGTAAGCGCACAAATATAAAATGAAGAAAAAAAAATCAATGATAATGACATGAAGTCGAAAAGGATGGATGTTTGGAGGAAATGTCACACAAACTGACTCTTCCACTCGGTGACAGCAGCTGAGAGCAGCTTCCATTCACAGTGAAGAGGAAAAGTGCGAAAGGCTGACGCCAACTACGGACTACGGATTGAGACTTTAAGAGTCTTACTGGCACCGAGCTTATCTCCAACCTAATCCAATTACAATAACCAACAGCCCAGTCATAAGGCTGTCAGGACTGTAAGCCTATTACAATAGATCCCGCTCCCTCAGATTGGTGGCGGGGTGGAGAGGAGGGGCGAGGCCCGCAGGGTGGAGGAGGAAGAGAGGGATTGAGAAAAAGACAGATACAGAGTAATTGGCTTTTGATGAAAGAGAGGTATGAATGAGTCAGTGAGATTGTGTGTAGGCGAACACGTGAAGAGAGACAAAAACTGAACTGTGTTGTTATTTATTGTGCACTTTTATAATAAAACGACATATTTCTGGAAATCATCCAAATGCAGCTCATCAGAGAAGACAAAAAACGACTGACAGGAATCAACCTGCCTGCAGCTGTCGCCCATTATCCCTGAACAAAGTCAAATATGCAGATTGTTAGACTTGAGCGTGCATTGAGGCTGCAGTCGTGTAAGTGGCGGCTCCTCTCTGCTGGTGCCCACAGGTAATGAGCTGAAACTCATTACTCTGCTGCTATTCCCTGCTGGCTCTGAGAATTGGATACCACACAACATACGGTTGGTTTTACATTAACCGTGGCGTCCCTCAGGGTTCAATTCTTGGTCCTCTAATATCTGGCACTTCATATTCTCCACCTCATATCGAATGGCAGTTTTTCGAATGTGGTTTTGGTCGACACTTTCCTCTGGCGATAAATGTTAGTTCTTTTTATGCATTGTACATTATCGCTCAGTGTAACACCATGCAGACTTTAAATATGTGCATCAAAATCAGGCTGTTTCCATGAACTGTTTCCCTTCCAAAATTAACACACCAAAATTCTTGCATGAGCCACGTATTTTGGAAGGCTGCGATCACCAATATGCTCAAGTGAGTGAAAAGGGTAAATTTTCCTGAGCAGTCCACTTAGGAGGTAGTTTTGGGTGGTGGATGGTTCGCAATAACATTACTTTCTCCAGAGAAAGGTTTAGGAACTCTTGAGTCATTTGATTTTCCAAAACCTAACCTCCCAAACTTTACTAGCTTAAATGTAAAGATGCACAACCACGGTGCTTTTGCTAAACCAAACTACAGTAACTTTTATTGCTTAAATGTAAAGATGCCTGCCTGGCCTTCACATTTACT
This sequence comes from Plectropomus leopardus, assembly GCF_008729295.1. Taxonomy (NCBI): domain Eukaryota; kingdom Metazoa; phylum Chordata; class Actinopteri; order Perciformes; family Serranidae; genus Plectropomus; species Plectropomus leopardus. Next base: position 675,263 of record NC_056481.1, read on the forward strand.
TGCTTTATTGTGAATACTTCAAACCATGTTTTTCTTCCTAAATCAGCCCATTCTCATGCCAAACCTGTCAAATACCCCAAAGGCCTCTTGTGTATCCACATGGATCGCAGCCGGACAGAACCGGTTGCGTTATTTTACACCAGTGAACAGCCATACAGCAACAGGTGCCTATACGTGATACCCGCACAGGCGGCGCAACTTGATAACGCAGCCGGACAGAACCTGCCGCGTGTGAATAAAACATGGAAGAATGGTTTCAGGTGGAAATGCTGCCGGTATCAGCATAACATCAGGAGCGTGAGTGGGTCCCACAAACATCTGACTTTTTTCCTACACCTTACCAGTGCCTCTTTGCCAGATCCTAACCATTGATGCCAGCATGCGTGTTTGCTGACCGTCTGCGTTGGCTATGTGCTCATGTTATGAAAACATAACCACATGCAGCGTCATCCAACGATGTGCTTGTGTTGACATCACGGTCACACCATCTTTGATCAAAAACAGCTGATGCAGAAGGACATAAAATGTCAAATGCAGACACGGGTGACAGAGTGGCTCCGTGTGACAAGCTGGGATGATCATGTTGTCCAAAACCAAACCACACTAACTTTTCCTGCAAAACGCTCCGGGTGTTTTCTATATTTTCCTGGAAGCACAAATGAAGGACTTGAGTCCTGACACTGGCCCACTTTGCAGATGGCTCTCTGGTAATTTCCCACAATGCTCTGGGGTTTTCCTTCAACATATTGAGGTAAACTGCAGGCTTGTTACTAACTGGACCAGCTGTGTTTAATTTCCCTCCACTTTTTACCTCCGCGTCCCTCTGAGACTCCTGTAAAGCTGAGATGTCACTCTGCACATCAAGAACGCCGCCGTTTCACTTGAGCATGCAAATGACTTGTGTTTTTTTCTCTGTTTTTTGGGCGCCGTTCACTGAGGTGGCACATCACTGTCACCAAGCAACAAATCACATTTATCCTGATGCATCCTGGGAGGTGAACTGCACCATGGGAGCCATCAGAAATTATTAGCTCCTGCACACGATGCACCAACCTATAGAAGCACCACCGCCGTCAGTTAGTGCTCCCCCACATTCTCTCGCTCGGTCGCGGCGTCCTGATGGCGATCTAAAATTAACTCCCCCCGGCTGAAAATCAATCCGGCATCAGGCCTCATCAGGCTGAAGGGTTTTATAGAGACCACGGGAGCGACCACGAGAGGGAGGGAGAAGGGTAGAGAAAGGGCGAGGGAGGTTTGTAAAAAGCGGGAGAGAGAGATTGATGACCTGATGGCGGCGACACACCGGCAGCTCTGATGGAAATCCCCCGCCGCGAGCTGCTTGATGAAAATGAAGCCTGAGCTCGTTCCTCTTGTTGGTTCTCGCCCATCATATCCGTCACCACGCCACTCTTTTCTTTTTACTTCTCAGGTTTTTTTTCAGGCTCTTGAAATCCTGCTGATTCACTCCGTCCTCGTCGCTCTGTCACCAAGCCTTTTCTTCTCTTTCGTGTTGTCTTTTTTGTTGTTTCCATTTCCTCTGTTTTCTTTTTTTCCATCGCCATTCCTCCGTTTCATCCCCACTCCTCGCCAGCGTGCTGTTTTTTAATTTGTTGTTACCATCCATCCTCGTGTCCAACTTCCTCTTCTTTGCTTTTTCTCTTTCTTTGAGCAGCTGTACTTTTTCTCTCTTCGTCTTTCCTCTCTGTCATTTACTTTCCAGTCTCTTTTTACTGCATCCATTTTTTAACATATTGAATTGAAACGGTCTATTGCTAAAATGTGCATGAAGTTATACGACTGTATTAATCAAATATGGATGCAGAAAAAAATGAACCCTCTTTGAAAGTGATTTGTGTAGTAATGAAATAAAACCCCTCAGATTTATTAAAGTTAATGTATCCTGGCATTGCACTACACTGACTAATACATTGAAAATAAACCTTAATACTCTTTAAAATGTTGCAACTTTACAGTATGTTTCAGTTGAAAGTACATCTATTCACGCTGCAACTAAAGATTACTTTTATCATTGATTTATCTGCCAGTTTTTTTCATGGTTAACTGACAGTCGGTTTAGTCTGAAAATGTCAAAAAGTGTAAAATTCATTCATTATATATCATTTACTGTCATAAATGACAACGAAAATCAGCCAGTTCTGACATTTAAGAAGGTGGAAACAGCTCAACAAATGACTGGACTGATTAATCAGTTATCAGCACCTGGTGATAACATTTCTCACTTGATCGATGAGCTGCAGCTCTAACATGAAGGCTGTTGAGGTTTTTGTCGACGTAGATATATTTGTGCTCTAAAACTTTCTCATGTAGATTGTCACGGACCTTTAATGTGATGTCAGCCTCCAGCTAGTGTCTGAATAATGTTTAGTATCCGTGGTGAAAGCAATTAACAAATGTTCGAATGTTTGTATTGTACATTTCTATGTCACAATGTAGTGGATATCTTTATGTTTCACCAATACTGTGGTAAACGTGTGGTTATGTTTAGGCACAAAAATAACTTTACGATGATTAGGAAAAGATCATGTTTTGGCTGAAAATACCTGCTTTTCGTGGCACTATCCAACACTAGCTGAAAAACGACCAGTGTAATTGTTTGTGGGTGTTGCACGGCAGTCTGCAGCGTGGCAGCCGTCTCTCCTCGGTGTTTATGTGTTTCCACCACGTAACGCAGTGTTTAGGTCATTTCAGGTATTTCTGTGAGTACTGGGCAATATGAAATGTACGAATTTAAAATATCCACAGTTTCCAGAAACGTACATTGCCACAGTTGTTTCCAGGTAACGAGGCTGCTGACAGTCTGTCGTGTGGCTGTAGACTGAGATCGCTGTAAAGCGATTGGTGAAGGGTTCATGGGAAACGGCTCCACAGTGGAGCTGTAATCAAAATGTCATCCTAACAAACACCCACATGATGTAACCAGCACATCGATAGCTAACAGTCAGCTGTGTTTGTGTGTTTAGTAGTTCTTCTTCTCTTTAACGCCGTCACATGTCAGCAGGTCACTCAGTGAAATGATTATTGATCTTTTTCATATGTGCGTCACAATAGATACTTCACCTGCGCTGTTGCTGTGTAAATCAAAGCACATCGATATTGATTTCTGCACAGCTTGTGTCACCGTTAGGGCCGGCGTGATGGATCGCCTTTGATTCGTCCTCTGGGGTCGGCGAGCGGGATGGTGAAGTCGGCTTCTAACAAGCAGCGTGAGACTTTGTGAGCGTGGTTAGTGTGTGTGTGTGTGTGTGTGTGTGTGTGTGTGTGTGTGTTTGTGTGTTTGTGTGTTTGTGTGTGTGTGTGCACTGACGTCAGCTGACTCGGCTGTATCGTTTGTTCAGTTGCTTTACGGCTCAGAGACATGGCGCTGACTGCTCGACACGGAGCCCCTTTATATTCACTTCGTTGTCTTTTCATGCTGATCTGTATTCACTCTGAGGAGATTTACTTTATCTGCACCTGAATAATCTGAGTGAAATCCCCTCGTTTACTTCAGTAAACACAATTCTGCTCTCTTTTCTCCCGCTGGTAATTAATAAGCAAGAAGAAGATGCTGGATCTGAACCAGTTTGACTCTTGGCAGCAACAAATAATCAAATTCAAACATGAACTGCATCTCAAAATTTCCCAACATGCATAAAGAACCCTGACTGTGCTGCTGTCTGCAGTAGCTGGTAATAACAGTATAAAACAGCAGTAAACTGGCTGACATTTACATGCCTCTGTATGTCAGATAATATCACGCCTGCAGAGCTTCATCCACATTTTTATAGGCAGGATAAAAACATATCTATGATCTGATAGAGGGGATACGGACCTAAATACCGCAGCTCAGACTGAACACTTTAACCCTTTGAAACAGGAGTAAAGTGGCCTCAAAAACATGGGAGCAATGAAAGACGAAATGATCCAAAAATTTGCAAGAAGTTAGTCAAAAACATACAAGAAAATTAACTAAACATAAGAATTGCTTTAATATTAGTAAAATAAATAAATAAAAAGTAAATGACCTAGCAAAGTGCCTAAAAATTCTAACAATTTTATAAAATATTTTAAAATATTCAATAGTAATAATTATAATTTATTTTGCTGCGTCATCCCACCATGTGCTTGTGTTGACATCGTGTCAGCAGCGTCTCAGTACGTCAACATCAGACGCAGAAAGATATCTGGAGTGTTATACTGTATGTCCATGTTCAAGTCAACTGCGAAGCCGGGACATGTGACGTGTTGGGATGAGAACGTGTTGGGATGAGAACGTGTTGGGATGAGAATGTGTTGGGATGAGAACGTGTTGGGATGAGAACGTGTTGGCGAAACTCATCAATTTGCGTCATTTGGCAGAGTTTCGTTGCGGAGTGAGAAGGGAAATCTAGGCACTGGTTGGTTGGCGTTCACCATAATTCATCTACACGTCCCACACACATTATTTTGATACACAGCTTGTCCAAAATCGGCAGTCCCTTTGAAGTACCCCTTTAAAAGATTGTAGACTTCTTAAACAAAATGTACGTAACAAAGCGCACCATTAATCCTTGTCATGGTGGAGTTTACTTAATTTAGTCAGTTGTTTGTGTTTTGGAAGTGAATATGACCATAAACAAAAAGAATAAAAGCATAAAATCTATTAGAAAAGTAATTAAGCGGACTGGCATCAGCTGTGGGCTGTGTAAATGTTCTTTACTGTGTTTAGATGAGACTGTTTGGGTGGAAATGTGGCAGAGAGCAAGTATTAATTACACAGAGAGCGGTGCCGGGATTAAGCAGCAGATGTTACAAACTCTGCATCTGATGGCTCTTTATGCTGTTTCAAGAGTTGTAAAAACAGATTAGAGGCAGAGAAAGAGACGAGTCAACATGACTCAGCTCTCTGACGCTCCACAATAGCAAAATATTACACTTGGCCTTTCCCCAAATCTGCAGCGACAGATGGAGGAATGACCTGACCCGACACTTTTGCTTCCAGATGATTTAAAACAACGCCACGTCGGGTCTTCACACGCTCTGACTAAGACGGACGGAGACAATGACTTTGTATTTTTTAAACATTCATCATTTTTCATACGTGCTTAAAAATGTAAAAATCCCAAACTGTAAGCAGCAATTTACAGCAGCCATCTGTCTGAACAAAGGTTGCCCAGATTACCCTCTGCGGGGAGACTCGTTCCAGCAAAGGCTAATTAAAATTTTTAATAGCAGCACTTTGAATTATTCATTGTATTGCACAGTTGCTGTAAGAGCGAGGCAGACATTTGTTGTGACACTGGCCGTGTCTCATCTCGAAGCTGTTTTGGAGGCTGTCAGGCTGACAGGAACGCTGTTTGTGGGCGACAAACACAACTTTATTGTCAGTGTGAACAGGCGATTCAAATGTGACGTCAAACAGATTCTTGGTTTTATTTATGCACTTCTGATTTCTGCATTTGGTCGACATTCTGTCAGTTGAAATGAATCAGTATTTGTGCTGGTGTCTCGTCTGCAGAGCACTTTACCTGAAACTCTGATGAATCTGTAATATTAACGGCCTCGGCACATTTCAGAGCAGCCACCTCACACACATCACGTCTGTTAGCCCACATGTCAAGTCTCAAGTTTTACCTGCAAGTTTACAGACAATTTACACTGATGTGATACTTTTTTTTTTAGTTCTGTCGTGCTGCCTTTTACAATACTGTTTCCAAAGGGCAAAGGTTTCAAAGGTTTCAGGGGGGTTTGATTGGTCTGGTCTTTATTTTATGATTAACACAGACTCCTAGTTTCTGTGTGACATGCAGTTTTCGGACAGCCTGTCATATAAACACAAACCTTTAAACAAAGCGGTGGCTAGATAGACCGTCTTGTGAAGTGGAGGCTCGACTGCAGCGAACACTCACATTTGAGCTTATTCTCCAACATCGCTGATGGACAGCCGACTCCAGTAACCATAAACTGTATAAAGTACCACAAGTCATCTGTGTGCATCACTGTTAAGTGTCCTCTGGAAACAATCCAACAACCCCCCCTAAAAAATCACTAAGTTTCTCTCTGTTTGCGCTCTAATTCTAATAAAATGTGTCTCTCTTTCTGTTTTCGGTGCTGCGCTCCCTCCTCCCTCCTCCATCGCCGCCTGCTCCTCCTGCGGCTTCAACACTAAAGGTAAGAAAAGCAAACACACCCTCTGTGTTACACTGCTGTGGCTGATTTGTGTTTAACTGAGAGTCCACACTCTGCAGCTGCAGCATTTTGTCTCCTCAGCTGCAGTCTCAAGTGGACATTAGAGGAACTGCAGCTTTTGGCATTTTGTGTTGGCTTTATTTTCACCCTCAGAGGTTTCTGCTTGCTTTTGAAGCTTTAGCTCTCTGCTGTCACATTCACAGAAACACAAGTGTCTTCTCATCAGATTTAGATTTCCTGTAACACCAGTAATGTTGTCTTTGTTTAACAGTGGGTCAGTTTCACTCTTACAGCCTTTTTATTTCCAATTATTGTGCATGTGTCGGAATCTTTGCACACGGCTCAACACCTGCCCTTATTTAGTGCTAAGGGGTGTTACCTGTGCTAACAGGTTACTGAATATCAAGTGGGAATCATCATTCAGTCCAGGCTGTCAGGGCAGATTTGGATGGTTAAAAACTGTTGTCCATTATTCCCCCTTTTTTCAGGTTTCTGCTGTCAGTACTCTTTATGTAATGTGAGAATAGCAAATACAGCTCCTATAAGACCTTGATTATTCATATGAGCCTTTTGGCTGCACAGCAGCTATAATTAGGACCGACACCGCGATGCAAGTATCCTCTTGGTATGCAAGGAATTATTATTTTACTCCCCAATGAATCACATTTTTGGAGGCCTAAATATGCCCTAAAACTCATGAAAGTGGTACGCTCGTTCAGCCAGGCAAAAAAATCCGTATTTTGGTGGTTCGGAAACGGGCATGGCAAAATGGCTCTACAGGCCACATGTCCGACAACCCGCTCCAGCGCTGACATGTGCGATGGCCTGCTCCAGCGCGGGGACATGTCTGATGGCCGCTCCAGCATGGACATGTCCCATAACCTGCTTCAGGGCAGGGACATGTCCGTCAGCTTGCTCCAGCGCAGACATGTCCAATAATCTGCTCTTGCATGGACATGTCGGACAGTCCAAGTCTCAAGGTAAAAACTGTGCAACTGTCAGTAATTTAAAACAAAGTCACAGTGCAGCAATGCCAGAACAGATTTGTTTTCGTTTTCTTGAGGCCAAATGGGTTGTAAAGCTCACACATGCGACTCAGACATAAAGCACAGTGAACACACAGCTACACTGTCAACATCATAAATGTAAACTCATTTTAAAGTCAGTTTACTATCTTTATAGTAAGATGAAAAGTTAATGCTGTTTTAAAAAATGAATGGTTTCATTTTGAAGGTTTTACATTTTAAAACAGCAGCAGAAAAGCGCGCCTTGTTTTTTCGGAGTTCAGCTGCGTTTGTTTGCCTCGTTCACATCTTTGAGTGAACGCAGTTAACCTTTTTTTTTGTTATCAACATGCGTCATTGGCCTCACTACACTCAGCTTACTCTAAGCAGCCATCTCACAGAACTTGCATCAGCGGTTTATGTTTCCTAATCACCTCGTTCAGTGAAGGGAGAGCCTTGTTGTTCTGCAGCGTCCTCGCTCTCTGAAGAGAGTTTGAAGGTCACCGCTGCTCCTTGATGGCTGCTGTACTTTTGATTCCAGCTGCTTTGAGGCATTAAGAGGAAGGCTTAGCGTTAATGTCATCGCAGCGCCCGAATTGGCTCTGCTGGGAGATTGCAGCTGAGAGGCCCGAGAAGAAGCTTTAGGGAATGAACGGCGGGCGATTCACGAGATAAACGGTAAGAGATGGACGGACCTGCTGGCCGATACAGAGACAGCGTCCAAACACGAGCTGCTGCACCAGACTGGGGGGGTGGTTGCAACTGCTTGGATAATTTCTCCTTTTGGTGCTTGTTGCCTTGATCCGATGTCTTTAAAAGAAAGACATTGGGCCAGTGAGCGGCCACATATGAGGGATTTCTGGGAGCTGATAGTCCACGATTTCACAGAGGAATTGTGGATTCAAAACTTCTGCATGATCCTCTCAACTTTTGAAGAGTTATGTGATGCAATAACAGCTCTTGTAATATTTCTTTGTCTTGTATCAGACTGAAGAAGATCTTTGTCTCTTCCTCCATTCACATATACTGCACCACGTTTTTTACAGTGTTATGTGACTCATTTTTTTGTACATTACATGACCTATAAAAGCCAAAACAGTGTTTAGATTTGCAAAATTTGGCATGTTTCCATTAGACCTATTTCATATTCCAAGTTTCATTTTGCACAATTTGAGGATTAATGGAAACCCACCTAGTTTTGAATTTCCTGCATTTAAACTGAAGGAGCTAAACTGCAGGTGTGATCGGTAGCGTTAGTGTGTTGTCTTCATGTCTTCTGTCCTCACTCTGTCTGTCTTCGTGCTGCTCTCTTGGGCTCACTCAGACTCCCTTCGAACAAGACATTAATCTCAGTAGGACGAGCCAGTTAAATAAAGGTTAAGTAGATAAAACAAATGTGTAATGTGTCCTTGGTGACATCTTTACCCATTAAGTCTAAATGGAGAATCAGCAACTCCTCTCTTCCTCCTCCTCCTCCTCCTCCTCCTCCTGCTGCTCCTCCTCCTCCTCTGCTTGTTGGGTAGAAAGTGCTGCTCATAGGCCAACGAGGCTGCAACACCGTGACACCGCAGCGGCTCTCTTAAGGGACGTTCAGGATCATTTTACTGTGTAATTAAAACCAAAGCAACCCCCTCAACCTCCGGCAGACTCCCCTCTCTGCCTCTAATTGCTCTGGCAGCAGCTCTGGAGTGGCACCGCCAGCCCTCTGCTGAAGTCGCTGGACTCTGGACGGTCAATTTAGCGCCTAATTCTAATCCCCATTGACTTCAACAGTGCTGTGGTTACGTCCCGAACATTACCGAGTTACAGAGGGCGTAAAACAAAGGAGGCAGGGGAAGGACAATTAGGACACGTTCATGCAGGAAAGCAAGCCAACACAGTCTTCAATATTTGACATTATTTTTTTAATTTGATGTCATCCGTACATTTTTATCCCAATATTCACGAAAATATTTAGTTTAAAATTGCCTCTTAGTGTGAAAGCCGATGCCCAAATAATCTTAAATCACCTCATAATTCTTTTATTAGTCGGCTGAATTGCAGTGAAATCCACTGATGAGTGTTTGTTTACTGCCTCCTCCACAGTCTGCTACAATCCACCAAATTAATGCAGCCAGCGCTGTGGAGCCTCGCTCCCCCAAAAACGGTCAGGCTTCTCTAAATTGTTGGATTTGAGGTTTTATGCTGTTGGGTAGACTCCATGTCTTTATTCAAATCATCCTACTTGCATAAAGTTATCATTAAAAGTTATTTCTTCGAGCCTCCTGCTTTCGTTTCCCTCGTGTTTCACCCTCAGCGGACTGACTGAGTGCTGTCTTTGATTGCAGAGCTTCTCTGGCAGTTGACCACAAACATTTCGCTGGTTTTTCATCTCGTCCACAGTCAACACTGCACCTACTCACCTGTTTGTTCTGTGATCAGCAGACTCTCAGATGTTTGGATGAATTTAGCGCTATTCATACTGGACTAGTATTATGTGGTGACCTCCAGTAATGTGCAATAATTTCATAGGACGTCTGTGATTTTTATCACGTGGAAATTGGTGATGTCCGTAATTTGCAAAGTTAAAATTCCAGGAAAAATTACTTTTCATATTCCGGTAGATCGTGGGATAATATTAACACCGTGTGAATCAGCATTTAGACCCACAAAACTTCCAGAGGAGTCTGTGAGCTGTCACACTAATTTCTCGGGATTTCAAGTATCAATAAAAGATTAATTCACATCCTTATTACCAAGATATTATCTGCATAGTCTGACATTTGTCTTCAGTTTTGTAGATTTAGAGAAAAGAAGCAAAACAAGGATGAAGAATTAAAAAACACTTTCAGGCTAATTGAAACTGATGATATGTGATAGTGTAAAACTGTAATATTTTCTGAGACAAGTTATTGTACCATGAAAGTGTGGTTGCGACCGCAGTCTCCAGTAATGTTATGTGTGTTTGAGTCCACTCACATCAGATGAAAACTAACTTTAACACACAAAAGTGGACTGCTTATTAAGGAGTCAGCTGTTAGTGTTACGAAGATGTTTCTTAATGCTACAGCTGAGATTTTTATTCAAACAAATCGGACTGTGATAAAATAAGTCCATGCTGTGTTTTTAGCGCCTTTTCATCCATCAAACTTTGGTATTTTGCAGCATCCCACTGCTGTTTTTTCAGCAAGAAAAGAGCCACAAAACGCTGTTTACTTAAGATCATCATACTTGAACAAAACGATCATTAAAAGTTATTCGTCAGAGCTTCTTGGTTTCGTTTTCTCCGGCTTTGCTCACAGCAGCCTGACTGAGGGGTGTTTTCTTTGATTGCAGAGCCTCTCTGGCAGTTCACCGCTCACATATCCAAACACATTCAGGACTCGCTGGTTTTTCATTGCGCTCGGCTCCACAGTCAACACTCCACCTCCTCAGTTTGCTCCGGGAAGCCTGAAGGCTGCTGATGCAGAGCTGTGGCTGTAATGGGCTCTCAGCAAAGCACAGTGTGTTACTGGTATATTGGAAATCTCTAAATCAGAGTCCGGCTTCAGCAGCTGACACATTGCGCTGCTGTGGCAGCGCTCCAGCGGTGGCACTGCCACGGAGCCGGTGAACCCCGCGACCCCCCAGCGGACGCTTTAGACACTGGCACCATTTAATCCCCATTGATTTTAACAGCTGTACCATTATATTAAAGGCGAGTGTGAGGCTGAATAGAGGGAAGAAATACTGCAGATAAAAAGCGAGGAGGTCCGTGTTAATTTGTCTCAGCAGAGTCTTTAGCAGCGTTATTAATAAGTGAGGTCAGTAATTAGGTTTTGCCTGCGTGTACTCAGTCATTAGAACAGTGGAGTAATAAAGGTAAAATATTTTACACAATTAATTCAGCACCAAGCTGCTACGTGCCAGAAAAAAAACTGCATGAGTGTGCTTAATCTTAACGAGGCAAAAAATACGTAGTCATTGATTCGCAAGTCTTTGCATTCGAGTCCCAAGTCAAGAGAGGCAAGTCTCGAGTCCTACACTTTGATTCTGGAGTCCTAAACAAGTAAAAATGCACTTTTTTGAAATTGATTTTATTTTTCACTTTTTACCAAATGAAAAGTCATTTTCACAACATATTATTGTGTACAGTTTGCAAAAATCAGGCATGTTTTTTTCTTTTTAATTTGTATTTTTGTGGTAGGTTTGTTAAATAGTTTATTAGCTGTAAAGCTGTCTATAAAGCTGGGATTAGTTTGCTAAGTGAGTGCACTTATATGTTCCTGGTTCCTCTGTCAGCTGTGATCAAACGTAGTCAGAAACTTGTGTCAGGTGATCATGGAAAACGGGAACCAAAATGATAAACAGGAAGGAAATCCAGGTCCTCTAAAAATGTGAAAAGAATGAAGAGTAATTATATTAAAAAGTATTTATTATAGTGACCAAATCAATAAAAAAGACATGTTTTGACCAGTGCCGGCCTTCATCAGGGCTTTAAAAACATCGTCCTTTGTGCAGCTTTTAATGTCGAACGAAGTTGGAAGTTGTTGCATCTTCATTTGTAATTTTGGCCTCACACATTTTGCATACTGAGGTTAGTTTTTGCACACAACAAAATAATCTTTGGAATTATTTTTTTCCACTGAGGCTCAGTAACATGACGTTAGTTTCTTTTATTGATCTCTCCTGCAGCCTGACTGAATGCTGTCACATTGGTTCAAACAGCACAGTTTTATTTCTGAAATGTGAGGAAATTATTTTTTTTTTAAATTTTATTTTTATTTGTTTTGTTTTTTTTATTATTATTTATTTTGACTTATCTTCAGGTAATTTTCTTGTACTTTGTCATTTCTTCATTCGTTGTTTATTGCTTTCCCCCCATGTTTTTGAAAGAAATAAGCAAATTTGCCCTCAGTTTCAAAGGGTTAATATATTGATACACGTATAGAAAAAGTTAAGCTCATTACTTTCAGAAATATACTCCTCTTTAGGATGAGTGCTCCTGCTCATCGTTCTCTGTGCTGTTGATATCTCTAAGATCTGAGTCAGAAGACGTTAATGAAACCCTCGAGAGATGAAGTGAAAACTCAGGAGCGGCTTCCTGCCTGAGGCTGAAGGTGTTCAGACACCGCAATCAATGGAGTCCAGGATCAGCCGGGTCATTTGTGAGCCTCTGTTAGCTCAAATCAGAGTCTACAGTCCAGCAGTGGAGGGGGGACGAGGGTCAATACGAGCGAAAGATCTGGAGCAGTACGAGAAGTGACAGACGGACTGATTGAAAGAGAGAACAGGAAGAGGAGGGTGGTTTTTGGTGTCTGAGTCCGGGTGCTTCACCCCGTCTTAATGGCCCTCAGCAGCGTTTTTGTGCCGGCAGTTCATTGGTTTCCACGGAGAGGAAGGTCCAGAGCGACAGCAGCGGAGGTGGCCTGCTGTTCGGGGGAGCGAGGGTTCAGCTCCAGTGGCATTTCATTTAAAGCCCTCCAACACAAATCAATAGGGGACAATCAGGCCGGAGAGCACGCTGGGTTTGTGTCAGGGTACCATTACAGATCACCTGACCGCTCCAGGAGCCAATCAGAGAGCAGAGACGCTGGGGGTGATGGGAGGACTTTGATGCAAGCCGTCAGTGAGCTGCAGAGGAGCCGATTGTTCCTTTAATGGTAAAAAACGTTGAGGTCTGAGGGGAATCTGGAGTTTTTCTCTTACCTTTTTACCAAGCAGGTAGATTTTCCTGACCAAATCACGGCTGGCTTCCTGTCAGAGCTGCTGGCAGAGACGTTTAGTCCGAGCGCCAGCTTTCAGCTGCTGATTAGCACTTCCTCCCCTCTCCTCCTGCTAGACCAGACAAAGCGTTTCCATTTAGCTCCAGCACTCACCAGGAGAAAATGTTGGCACTGGAAGTTTCCGCAAACAACAAACATGTTTCTAAAGTGACATCGTTTCTGAGCTGACTGCGTTCAGACACCTTTCACAAGCACTTCACAAGTAGTGACCTTTAACACAGGAACTGATTGGTTTAATTATTCTATTCTATTCTATTATTAAACAGGGAAAAATGGAATCAGCAAGTGGGCGTCAAATGTCTCACAAACTTCAAAAAAGCAGTAAAAGGTGACAACGAAATGACCTGAAAATTACCTTCAAAAGAGAGAGACAAAGAGAAAACCATCAAATAATTAAGAAAAAATTATGTGATATGTTTAAAATAAGCCTACAGAAAAAGTTCTATATTTTTATTAAGATTAAACTGAGTGTCTTTAAAAAAGTCATTGCTGTGTCTTCCTGAAAACATTACATGACAACATTACATTTTTGTTGCGGTTTGGCTTTTCATTTTCACAGTGAGGTTTGGGGGGCCTGAAAATGCAAACTTTGTCAGAAAACTTTTGCAAAATGTCTTCTCAAAATCTTTTGAAAACACCTCTCGTCTGTCTGTGTTTGCAGAAACGAGCATTTCCAGTCTTAGTTCTGATTGGGTCGGCACGTGCTGTCATTTCATTTTGAAGAGAGTCATTTATGAAGTATTTGAAGCCAATAAGATATTGTAGATTTGTCTTTTAAAACAAACACGTTTTTGTCCCAGTGAAAACTGTTTTCTCTCTGACATTTGTGTCCCGTGTGGAGGTCTGTGTGTCTGAAAGGGTTTCAATAAAGAGCTAAATCTTTGTCTTTAAGGACCTGCTAATCGTCAAGCTCTAGTTTCTAATGAAACACTTAACGAATGCTTTTTAAAGGTCAAACAGTGAAGCCTGTGAACAACAGAAACACAAACAGGGACAGAATCGACTCAGACAGCTCAGTCTGCAGAGAGGTGCTCCACACCTCGGACGGTTTATCATTCGATACATTTCAGTCAGAAAAATCTCTCAGTTTTGATGGATATTGATTTTAACTTGGCATGAAAACTTCCACAAATTATGAAACCCAATATAAATATCAAAATTATATAATAAAGGTTACAGAAAAAAAGTGTTTTATTTTAGCAATTTTTCCAGTTATTTTCTGTTTTTGTCCTTTTACTTTTCTTTCTTTCTTTTTTCATTTTTGTAACTTTTTACTATTTTTTTTGCTAATTTTTGGGTCATTTCTTGTTAAGTTGCTCCTCGCCCTCTTCCCACGATTTTAACAGCAAAGCCAGTTTGCTGAGGTTTCAAAGGGTTAATGTGGATCGATCATAGTGTTACATTAAATTAACTTCTTGTGAGAGATGCATTTTGTTTCTGTAACTTTTAAAGGACAGAAAGTTTTCGCTTAAGCAGCGTGATGAAATTCGGATTAAAATTTATCGAGGTTTTACAGCGTGAGACGTTTTCAGAGTGTCAGATATGAGCAGCAGCCCGCAGAAGCGCCCGCCGTCCTGCGTCCTGACGGCGGAGCGTCCTCCCATCAGAGCTCCCGTGTTTCCACTCTGATAAACTTCAAACGCCACTCGAGCTCCAGTTACTGACTGACTGTGTGTTGACTTACCTGCAGGCCGCCGCTCAATCCAATCTGCACACCACAAACACATTTCACACTCGTTAGCCGGAGGTGTGTAATCACTCTTTCTGCACGTTTGGTTTCTGTTTCAAACAAATCCTCCCCGCTCCTCGTGTGGATAAACGCCGCCGGTGGTCACAGAGCGGTAATTAGAATTTAACACCAAGGTATGATGTTTAGTCTCGTGTCCGGTATCGCGTGTTCCTGCAGTGGAGCTCCGGTTTGTATTTACCTCGTCCTTCAGCTATGAAATCAATCCTAATTACCGCAGCTTCCTGTGTGGCTGTGAGGGACGATGCTCTGTTTTTTAAGCCTCCACGCCGGCGATAGCTGAGGCCAGAGTCCGTCCGTCCATGCACCCATCCGTCCGTCCGTCCACGAGCCCGTCCAACACATTCTTATGAGCCCGATATCTCAACGCCTCGAGTGAATTTCTTTATATTTGATACAAACATTCGAGTAGACTCAAGGATAAACTGATTAGATTTTGGTGGTCATACGCTAAAGGTCAAGGTCCCTGTGAACTCATTTGTCTCATTCTTGTGAGTGCAAATGTTTCAAGAAAACCTTTTGGGAATATTTTCATATTTGGCACAAATGTTCAAATAGACTCAAGGATGAGCTGATTAGATTTTTAGTGGTCAAAGGTTACATTGACTTTGCATTCGTCTCGTTCTTGTGAATGCAATATCTCAAGAACACCTTTTGGGAATTCCTTTAAATTTTGCACATTTGAGTAGACTCAGGTGGTCATAGGCAAAAGGTCAAGGTTCCTGTGACCTCATCTGTCCCATTCTTGTGAACGTGATATCTTAGGAAAACTTTGAGAGAATATTTCCAAATTTAGTCTACTCAAACTTTGTTTGAGTAGACTGAAGGACAGCACCGCGTGGCGGTATTTGTAGTTTATTGCTGTTTTTTCAGACGTGGCTGACAGCCGGCTGGCGCTTGCAGCTCATCGATGTCACATCCAGTGAATAATTATCCTCCTCTTCTGTGTCCTAATTCCTCTTCTCTGTGTGATTACAAGTTCAGACTTTTGAACGAAATGAAAATTCGACCGCTGTGAGCTGAATTAGTTGAACACGGCAGCACAGGTGGTTATGAAGATGATTTGTCTGTGTCTTCGTCTCTCGGCCGCTCGAGCGTCCGCCGCCTCCTGATGAACGCCGGTGCACCGCCGGCTCCGTGTTCACCCTTTTCTGGGCCAAATGAACCGTGACGCCTCCGCCAAATAATTAATTTCTCATCCCCGCTCTCCTCCTCGCCGCTCCCTGGCTGCTCCTCGCCTCTGAACTCTTGGCTTTATGGATTTCACAGTTGAGGGACGTTGCAGGGGAATGGGACTGTAACGGACTGCTTGTTGCTTGTTTTGGCGGAATAAGGGAATAAAAATGAAATCCAAAAACAAACATCATCCTTCTCGCTCCTTAACTGTCTTTTCTCTGTCCTCCCACCCTTCCCACCTCTCATTTTCCCCCACAATCCCCCTCTCTCTCCCTCTCTGGCTGCACCTCGGCCTTTGCCCGGTATGTACAGCATTAATCAGACCCCAGCTTAGCGCAGGGTAAATAAAATCAGGGGAGCACTCGAGCTGAACATTAGATTGGAGCGGGAAGGAGGTGGCGGTGGCGGTGATGGGGTTGTTGTTGTTGTTGTTGTTGTTGCAGTCGAGCTGCTTTGCTCGTCAGCCGTGGCGGCGCGCTGCACACTTTTAACCTGCGACACGGGCGGCGTCACATCACAGAACCGCCCAGCGGCAAATCAGATTCAAACATGGAAGTGACGGGTTAGTTTGAGCCACAGAGCCGATCGGAGAGAAACTGGATGTTTTTTCTGTCGGTGGAAAAACGAACCTGCAGGTTTTCTCACGATGTGCTGAAATTCTACATGTTGAAGGAATCAGATGCAAAGTGTGCATGACAATGGCTGAGCGGTGCTCATATTTAAGAAACCAACACGTCAGAAATCATCTGCAATAATGTGGCACAAGAAACATAAAGACCCACAAATGTATTTTCTTGTATAAATAAATTTAAAATCACGTTAACCATCATATTATCTTAATTTTATGTTGTTTAACCCTTTGAAACCTGAGTAGACTTGATTTCTTTCAAAAACACGGACGTTTAAAAAAAGAGAATTAAAAAGTGAAAACAAAGCAAACAAGACAAAGAAAAAGTCAATTTTGTTTACAGTCTTTTTCTCTTGATTAAGAAAAACAAAAATGTCCAGATCTACTAATTTCTTGCAAATTGTGGAACACTTCTTAACAGGTTACTCATCGCCGTTTTCTTTTTTATGAAATCATACCAATTTGTTCAGGTTTAAAGGTTGAAATATCTGTTAAAGGCGTCTGTTATATCTGTTAAACAGCAGCACAAGAAAAGTGATGTTGCTTCAGATTTCAAAGGGTTAAATGTATTTTGGTCCTTTTCTTTACAAAAAGTATATGAAGGAAAATCAGTGTTTGTTTCCTCGTGTAGAGAAAGATGAAATAAAAGTCGTGGTTCTTGCAGGTAACAGGTGCACGCTGTACTCTGTGCGTGGATGTTTGGGAGCAGCAGGTCCGTGTCCGTGTCCGTGTCCTCACTAACTCGGATCGCAGTCGTTGATGCAGTCAGCTCCGACCTGCTGATGATAAAACATGAACTCGTCCGGTGACCTTGTCTGGTGATAAATTCAGCAACTGCGTCTCGGTGTAAACTGTTGCTCTCTCATTAGACGGCCGGCCTTTGCTGCGTGATGAAGTGCATCTGCTCTTTTTCTTTGAAGGTTAATGTTATATTTCACGAAGGTGTAATCATTTCTTCTGACATTAGCTGAGCGGTTTGACTCTGGCCATAATCAAGTCCATAAATCCCCCAAAGTCCTTGCTGCTGCGCAGTTCTGGGCTTGTTTACAGTTGAGTGAGTTGTTTACATGAAGGTTAAAACCCGCCGACATGTTAAAGGCGTCACATTACATGTTTTTTTCATCATTTCCTGTCGAACTTCTGACTGAATAATTAGATCACACCTGACACAGGCTTTTAATTCTTTTTTTGATCATTTTGACTATGTTCATGCATTTAGCATCAATTGTGCGAAAACTTCTAGGATTTTAGCACGTTTCAGGGATTTTTAGGAACTTCAGGACATTTCTCAGATTTTAGGACTTTTCCTGGATTTTAGGACTTTATCAATGTTTTAGAACAGGGTTTTAGGATGTTTCTAGGGTTTAAGGGAATTTCTAGGAATTTAGAAAATTCCTGGATGTTTGGCCTTTTATAAAATTTTAGGTCATTTCAGATATTTATGGACATTTCTAAGGTTTAAGGACATTTCTGGGATTTTAGGACATTTCTAGGATTTTAGGTTGTTTGGGGCTCAGCTAGCACCTCTGTGGGGGGTGCAGGGATCCTCCACCAGTCTTCAACCTTTGTATCAAAACTAGTTTTCATGAAGTTTTCACAGTGTGGATTCTACCTGTGCATCCACCTACGCACGCATGCACGCACACGCACGCACGCACACGCATGCACACACACGCACGCACGCACGCACATTAGGGTGACAGTGTGGTGGGATTAGAGGAGGCTCTTGTAGCAGTCTGAGTGTCAGCAGCACTTTCTGGTGCAGTGATGAACTCTGGCTGCGGCGCCGCTGTCACACATCCTGTCAGGAGTTTGTTGTAAACTCGCTCTGACCTGTAACGCAGGAAATAATATCGTCTCTCGCCTCTGACGGATACAATCTGTGCCCCGGCAGAGGAGCAGCAGCCCTGACACAAAGTATGTGTCAGCGCTCTATGTCATTCGATTCAAAGTTAACTTTTTAACTCATTTACTTCTTCTTGAGTTAGGGATTCGCTACGTTTCCCAGAATGCCTTTGGACAGCCTCTGGAGAAGATGTCTGAACCTGTTTCAAGTCGTCTGTTGTTTACAAGCAGGTGAAGAAAGTGAAAGTGAGGAGACGAGAGAGGGCTGAAAGAAGTAAACGGCGCATTACTCAGTTTCCTCTCTTCAGATGGATTTCCTGCTGGAGTTTAATGGACGCTGTAAGAACTGAGTGTCAATGGCTCATTAAAGCGGGGACCGTCCCCTGAGGACGACCTTATCAGACGGGACGCCTGTTGGGACGTTTACAAGCAGCAGAGTCAGGACGGAAGAACAGTCCTTTTCTTGTGTGTGATTGGAGCAATTTACAGCCAGAGTTTACTGTCCAAGGTGGTTATCCAGAGACAAAGAGACAAAGGAGGAGACAGGGGAGGAGACAAAGGAGGAGACAGAGGAGGAGACAGAGGAGGAGACAGAGGAGGAGACCGAGGAGGAGACAGAGGGAAGTTCACTGCAGAGCCGCAACACGTGATGACTTGGGATAAAAACACGTTGAAAATTTGGGATGTGATCGATACTTTGACATCAGATGAAGACAAATATCAAATACGTTTAAGTAAAGAAGGATTTTACCAATATTTAACGGATTGTCTCTGTCTTTGTGATGGACTGAAGTGCTCATACTCTCCAGGTGTCTTTCAGTTTGACTTTCTCAGGTGTAGTTTTGGGGGAATTATTTGAAGCGCCTTTTCTGGGATTTGTGGTTCGGTTTTATGCGCTCAAAGCACTTGGTTAGGGTTTGGAAAACATCATGTCTTGGCATCTAATATCCGGTTTGGAGGCTGGACGTTTCCCAACCTCTCATTAAAAAACAGCAGCTTTTGTTGTTTGTGGGAGTGGAAAAGTGGTCTGCAGCTTGGCAGCTGTCTTTCACAGGTGTCCCTCCATCCATCATCTCCTCTTCTAATGAGAAACTCAGCTCATACTTCTTATCTGAATGACATCATAGGTACGAGGCGTAAAAATCGAACATATCTGAGCTTTGCAGAAATGTAGATTTTCCTGTGGTCACGGGGCTGATCGTGATGTATCATCACTATCTGATGCTCCCTCAGTTTGTACATAAAGTCTTTTATCAATATTTTCATCTGTTTGTTATGAAACCAGCATGCATCACTCTCTTCTCACCATAAGAATCAGATACACGTTTGCAGCTCGCCGTGTTGGATTGCAGCTGAGCGGGATGCTGCGTTATTTACTCCATCGTGTCTGAATTTTTCTGCAGTCAAATATCTGTGAATCAACGGAAACATGGAGGATGATGAACAAGAGAAGCTGCAGGTTTGTGGAGGAAACGCAGAGAAAAACTGATTATGTTCCTCTGCAGCAAATCTGTCCGTCTGTCTGTTCCTGTGTTGGTATAATGTACATGCAGGAACCCACATAATGTGTGTGTGTGTGTGTGTGTGTGTGTGTGTGTGTGTGTATGCAGTTTAGTGGGGGTAGGTCGTAGGTCAGTAGGACTAACACGTTTTCATTCCAGCCCTGCTCATGACGTTTTAGGTGTCCTTTCATGCGTTTTTCCTCTTGAAATTTTTCCTCCTGGCTTTTTAAAAATCATTTCTATGTTGGTTAATTTGAGAAACATTTATTAACAGGTTGCTTGTTGTCTTATTTTTCTGTTGTTGTTTATTTTATTTGAAATGGCACCAATTTGCTCAGAGTTGAAAGGTTTTAAATATTTGTAAAAAGCATCTGAATGCAGCACAGGGAAACTGATTTCACTCCAGGTTTCAAATGGTTGAACCGCAAAGTGGCAAATAGTATTTAAATAAAGATATTAAAAAGCTCCTAAACTAAGTTTCACAGTATATTTCAACATAAACACCCAACAGGTACCAACAATTAAAACAGAAAGTGCCATAAACCTCATGGGTGCCATAAGATGCACCACACAGGCCTCCTAAAACATCGAGTTCCACAGAAAGACGCACAGTCACATGACGGACCACACAGAGTGTCACAGCGAGGCACAGAAACGGCACAAACTGCCTCGTCTTGTCACCGACGTGTCTCAGTTAAAAGCGAACTTGCGTCGTCTTCAGCGGGATGAACGTGAACAACAGAATCGGCGCGCTTTGTGGCGCTCTCATTAAATCCTTTTTATTCCTTTTCTTCTCCTCTAATCAGAGCTGTTGACAAATCTAACCAGCTCTGTGACTCCACACTCTGATATGAAATTAAAGAAATGAGGCTTTGATGGCGGCTCGGCTGCCGACTATCAGTGACGTGCCTCTGGGATACGACGCCCAAATAAGTGATTAAAATTAGCATGCCAATCCCTTTACCCGCTCACTGTGGCTTCATTATGTCTCTGATGTGCATTATTTGTTTCTCTCTCTCTGCAAAAGTTCAGCCGAGGGTGTTTGGTTTTCATCGACACACTGACGGCTAATGCATCGACTTTAGAGGATGATTTTTTAACACAAACAAAACCTTAATGGTGGCAATCTGCAGCGTTAAAGTGAAAACAGACAGGTTTTTAGCTTTAATTTAAAATTATGAAATCAATGATGATTGCACATTGATTGCATTTCTTTTCCACAAATGTGGAAATTTGCACTTAGTTTCACCATAAAATACATCAAAGACACAAAACATATAAGAATAAGCTCTTATTCTCTAAAAACTAACTATATCTTATATGTTAATATTTGGGGTCATTTGTATCACGCAATAATAAATTCAGTGTCAGCCAAAAGTATTGTCATGCGATACATAACATGATCGAGCATAATTTACATTTCCAAAAATGGATGTGATGTCATCCAGTGGTTGTGAATCTGGATTTTTGAAGCTAACAGTGACCATATTTGGACAAGAGGGTGAATCTAACCTTAGTGCTAGCTGCTAGTTTGGTCATTTTGCATTTAGGGTCTGTGATAATGCAAATAATAATTTTTTTACTTGCAGAAATAGGCATAAAATCATTATAACAAACTGTACAGAGGAGTAATGTCCGACTGTGTTTTAGTTCAATCAAACGCTGAACAAGACTTTGCTCGGTGACCAATTAACTTTTATGAATTGAAAACACACTGAAATAATAACAGCTACAGTTACAGCCATACTGTGTCAATCTGAGGTTACACCGCGGTTACCGAAACAACAATATGTGTAACTTTGCTCCCTAATAAAACGTAAACAGGTGAGTTTTATATAAACATGTTTCTTTCTGCTGTAAAGTTCATTTTAACATGAAGGTCTATGTAAACTGAGTGGAGCTGCAGGTTTTGGCTTCATATTTCAGCCCTGGAGGCTGCGGTTTGGTGTTATCATGCGTTTTGGTGACAATGACACGCTGAGCTGCGTCCACATCTGCTTCCTGTTTGGCTGCGTTTGAGCGATGTCACGGCTCCTGCAGAGGAACACGGACGGCAGCTTCATGATCTGAACTCTCTCTGAACAACAGGGCGGCTCAGTGACGGCCGATTAGCTGCCAAACTAACTGGTTAACTGCTCTCACTGTTTTCGGGAGGCTCCAGATGCTGATTGGTCGGCTGTGTGGTGGATTAGAAGCTCTGCTTGTGTTTGGCTGCTTGTTGGCGAGTCTTTCCCGTCCTGTTGGCAGCAGCGAGCGGCGGATTCAGACTCCAAACACTCTCTGTTCTCACTCTAAATCTAATAAAATGTGTCTCTCTTTCTGTTTTCGGTGCTGCCCTCTCTCCTCCCTCCTCCCTCCTCCACCTGCTCCTCCTCCATCTCCACCTGCTCCTCCTGCGGCTTCAACACTAAAGGTAAGAAAAACAAACACACCCTCTGCGTTAGAGTGCTGTTTTAGATTAGTGTTGGACTGAGAGTCCACACTCTCCACATACTGTAGCTGCAGCGTCTTGGCTCCACGCTGACCTAAATCCAGCACGCTGGCTCGCTCGGGGCATGATGAACGATGCCATCGATTGGGTCGACTCCACGACTCGACCGTGGCCCAGAGCTGGCCCGAGCGCCTCTGACTGGAATGTGCCGCACACGAGCCAGAGCTGGCTGGTTACGTGTCCTCTGGTGGCAGCCAAACTCTACATACGGAGCATTTTCAGAGTGGTTTTTAACTTCCAGGCAGGAAATCAGCTTTAAATTTAAATGAGTTGAAGTGAAACTCTCAACGAGCATTTAGTCGTTGCCAAAGTTGCCACTTTATTAAAGAGGAGCTCTGTGACTCTGTGGAAGCTGGATGTGGCCATATTTGGATGTGAGGGTGGATGTTGTAAACTTTATTGAAGGATTGACGACATTACAGCTCTCCAAAAGTGAGGCCAAAACATCTGGATGGCCGCTGGTGTCTGGCTGCAGTATAGGTCAAAAAGCCTGCACTCTCCATGTTGGTGTATGGGACATGGGCCAATTTTGATTTTGACTTTTGTGTTTGGAGTTCTTAGCAACCTGATGTTTGTTTAAGTGCTAGTCGTTCTGATGTTTGGTTTGCGTTCCACGTGGCTGCTCACAGTTGGTCGGACGGGTGTATGACTGGATGGAGTGTGAATCTTTATATTGTTGGAGATAACGCAAAGGCTAGCTGCTAAGTTGGTTGGCACTGAAAAAAATGGACCTATGAGTCTTTAGAGGGTCTTTTAGTTCAATCAGGCTTTTTTGAAACGACCAAAACACTGAAATGAACTTTCATGAACTGAAACCACTCTAAAAGAATGACAGCTACAACTGTGCTTATACTCTGTGTATCTGGAGTTTTGCCACGGTTATGTTACCAAAGTAATATTGTCAACGGACGACACCCACCTGTTACTCAAATCAACCATGCCCTTAGTTATGCATAACTTGCTTAAGCCTTTAAAAAATATGAACAGGCGAGTTGTGCATGAAATTCATCCGTACAGTCGACATGAATGTTGAAATTAGCAATAGAGACCAAAACATGCTTTTCTTCTGCTGTAAATTTGGGCATTTTAACATGGCGGTCTGTGGGGGTTGACTCACTCCTGGAGCCAGTCTCTAGTGGACATTAGAGGAACTGCAAGTTTTGGCACTGAAGCTTTGGCTGATTTTTCAGCTTAGGAGGCTGCTGCTCAATATGACTCTGATGAAAGGAAAGTAGTTCCTCCTGAATGCCTCAGAACAATATGCAAATCAGGAGAGAGTGGCCCCTGGCCCCTGGCCCCTGGCCACTTGTTGAGAGCTTGCAGTACATGACCTTTACTGAGGTGGTTAAAAACAGCAGAACTGTACAAAGTGTTGTTTAATCAGAAGGCAGAAAAAGTGAAGCAGTCTCCTTCCTGCTCCGTCAGCAGAGGACATGATCAGCCTGACTTTGTTTTTGGCGTTGCTTCTTGATCTTCTCAAGTAAACATGGACCTGGGAGGTACTCGGGTGCCGGTAAGGTTGCGTTGCCGTGCCGACGAGCGGCCCCTGTTCCTCCTCCTCCTCCTGCTGCTCCTGAAGTCCTTCCAGCTCTCTGTATAAATAGCAGCGTTCGAGGCGTTTTGAAATGAGTCCAGCTTGGCCTGTTCTGCTCGCTGCAGCGAAATCATCCATTATGTAGAGCTGTGAGACGTGCACGGGCCCCTCATCAACACTCACACACACGCTCATACACACACACACACACACACACACACACAGAAAAACACACAAACCCAGTGCTTCTAAGTAGGTAGACATGCATACAAACATAGGCACAATCAGTGATGAATGCAAAAATATGTCTATCTTTCTTTCTCTCATGAACACACACACACACACACACACACACACACACACACACACACACACACACACACCTCTGTCTGTCGATGCACTGACCAGGAGGTGTGATGCAACCAGCCTTGTACTTGTGTTTTGGTCAGTAACACATGATTTATTCAGTGTTTGTATGTTCAGAGTGTTGCAGCACAGAGCGCTGTCTGAGATACATGGCGCGCACACACGCACATGCGCGCACACACACACACACACACACACATATACATTAGTATTTTCCTCCACCGCTCTCCTCACCTCTGCGTCTCCGTGCGGAGCAGGGAGGCCTCTGAACTGAACCTTGTGTCTGGATAGCATGTCTCACACACCAGAATGAATATCGGAATTGCTCGCAGTTCAGAGTTTATTTACTCGCGAATAAGAAATGATAAACCGCGCGGGAGGGGAGGGGGGAACAGCAAATACAAACAGTGCGTGGGAGATAAAGCGCCGGTGGGGCTTAACAGAAGCACCCAACCTCAGAGGAAACAAAGTCAAGACGACAACACCCCGAGGATTTACTCAGTGAGGGAGGGGGGCGCGCAGACCGACCGAAAGTCACTCCCTCTCTTGGGCAAGGCACTGAAAGGTTACAGGGAAATGCAGAAAATGACGTTTTGTTAAAAATATTGATACAAACATTTTAACTGTATTTTTTCATAAAACTGAATATTCATATGCACACCACCATCTGCTGAAAATATTTGCCTTTTCGCTTTATGGCGTTCTCCATGAAATCAGTCAGATATCACAAAGCTCATATCTACATAAACATGGATTCATGACAATAAGGCGGGTTACTATTAACCCGAAATTGGGAATATAAAGTACACTTAATAGAATAACATCTGTTTCGAAAAAAACCCATTTATCGCAAAAACGTTTTCATGCTGGCATGAGGTGGTATTTCAGCCGAATGGAAAAACACATATTTTGCAAAACTAATCTTAGAGGACTCTTTAGTCTTTTCTAGGTCACATGATGCTGTGAGGTCACATTATGCAGCAGGAGCTACTAGAGCTGTTATTGCATCTCATAACTCTTTTCATCCGAAAGTTTTGAATCCACAATTCCTCTGTGAAATGGTGGACTACATCTCCCAGAAATCCCTCACATGTGTCCGCTCCCACGTATAAGGGGCTCGCCTTTCCATCATGGCTCCATAACACGCCTACGTGGCCTTGGATTGGTGGCTGTAATAGAAAAAAAGGTGCTAATGTTTTGAACATCCATCGCCATGGGATGTTATCACCAGAGGAGAAGTCACACAGCATCACTCAGAGGAAACACGGTCAGCTCCGTGATGAAAACATAAATCGCATTAGTTTTGCAACAGTCTGTGATGGAGACCCGCCTCCTGTCTGTGTTTTTGGTTATTTTTTGGCTCCCACATGTTTAATAATCCCTTGCAGTGAAACTATCTGCAGAACTAACAGAAGAACTGAGTTTTTGTTCTTCACTTCCTCTGTTTCTGCAGCCTTTTGTCCTGCGGCCTCGTGTCCGCAGCTTTGGCCTTCCCTTTTATGTGTTTAACATTTAAAAAAAAAACAATGGAGAAGAAAAGAGCACGCTGTTAGCGATTGAATATTGGTCTTTATTGGCCTCCTTATTGAATTAACATTTAACATTTTCCATTTGTGGGATCATTTTCCCCGAGGCGCCTCACGCTTTAATGAGGGCAGGAATAGTTTGAGAGGGTTTCCTGAACGCCTCATCGTCTGCTGAGCCGCATTCATCACACGAAGTTCAGACGAGGGCAGGAGGGAAAGACGTCCGTCTCCGTGCCTTTATTCGGTCATGTCATTCATTGGTTCCGGTGAACCTTTGGGACGTTGTCTTCATTTAAAGAAGGACAAAACTCTGGTTATAATGAAGCACACGGCAGGGAGACCCAACCCTCTTTTCTCTGAGGGCCACTGACAAAATGCCAGTAGGTCAGTTTCGGCAGCCGCAGACATGTTTTTCAGGATTTAAGAATTCTTATGTATTTTATTCTATTTAATTTATAGAATTTGCTGGCATTTCTCAGATTTATGGATGTTTTGAGTATTTTAGGAGGATTTTAGGACATTTAGGATTTGAGGTAATTTAAAGGATTTAACGTTTCTAAGATATCAGGACATTTCTAGGATTTAAGACATTTTTAAGATTTTTGGACATTTCTAGGATTTTAAGATGTTTCTTTGTTTTTGGGACGTTTCTAGGATTACAAGACTTTTTAAGATTTTAGGACGTTTCTCAGACGTTTCACAGATGTTAGGCCTTTCTATGATTTTAGGACGTTTTTAGGTTTTGAGTATATTTTTGGGATTTTAGGACATTTCAGGGATTTTAGGCATTTCTGAGGTTTCAGGACATTTCTAGTATTTTAGGACATCAGTGTCTCAGCTGTGTCCTGTCCTGTGGGGGATCCTCCTCTGGCTCTTTTTCGGACCAACTAGCTCTATTTTGATGCTGTTTTATGCACTCTGGCACCTTATGGAGACTAAAAGGACAAAAACTATTGAAATAGAAAATGACTGAGGGGCCACCTGGCATCCTATCAGGGGCCAGATTTGGCCCTCAGGCTGTATTTTGAGTATCAGAGGCATACAGGAATATAACCTGGTCGGTCTTGATATCTCACTTAAAACTCTGACTCATGAAAGCACTTTAAACTACAACATCCACAAAAAGTTTTCCCACTCAGAGTTTTGTCTTCATTTTCGTTTTTTTTTTTAACTATTTACAGCAGCTGTGATTTAAGCACCTCACCTCAGATAGCTGAGGACCAACTGTGAGGTGACATTTATGTCATCTGTTCACTTCATGTTTTTCGGCGACATGTCTGCTTGTCTTCCCGTCACCGTGCAATCATCCGGGCACAGATGAACGTTTATGAAGCGGCACACCTGAGACTGTTTTTTTTCTAACACCTTCTGACACCTGAGATCACACTGTGGAAAATTTGTGCCGGTTTGACACCAAATGACTTTTCTCGTGATTTCACTGTCAAAGACAAATTTTCAATGTCTAAATAAGATCCTGAGAGTTTTTCTGGAATTTAAGGTTCAGCCAGAGTAAAAACTTTTAAACCAGTTTGATATGAAGAGCCGGTCCACTTTAATTTGACTCACCTGCAGCTCCTGATTGGAGCATAATGACAGAGAGGTGTTTAAAGTTGATACTCAAAGGTCCCAATCTGATTTCTATTCGAAGCCAAAGGAACATTTGGTGATTTTTGGTGATACATTTTTGCAGCTCAGTGAGGCTTCAGTCGCTCTCTCAGCACTTAATTTGGTGAAAAATGAAAATTTTGAAACCACTCATTTCCACAGTCTCCTCCCGCTAAAATAACGCGCTTATAAACAGAGGCTAATAGTGAGTCGAGGCATCAAAATCCCCCAAAGTAAAGTTTATTCACAAATACAGTTTATCTTTCGGGATTATATTGATGCTGAACTGCGGAGAATACTGTCGACATGTGTAGCCTTTTACATCGTGTTACTGGAGTTGTGTGTTTTTGCAGACAAGTAAGGAATTGTTCAAATGTTATATTTTTTAAAGGGAGTTTGGTGTAATATTTTCCACCAGTAACTGGATGGGAAATAATCTCAGAAAATTCCAATTGTAGTCGATGTTTCTGTTTTTGTATCCGTTTGTTGAATTCGGAGCATTTGGTTTGAGCTGAAGATGATTATGACTGAAACTGCACTTCTTTGCTTCTCTGTGTCAGTTAGCTGTTCCTGTTTTTTCTTTTTCTTTTGTTTGTTCTTTCAGAGGCTCGTTCTTTCACACTGATTTTTCTCCTTTTTTTTCTTTGTGCTATATCCTGTGATTATACGGGGCACTTCCACTCAGCAGGTGCCACTTGAACCGCTGTGACAGAAGTAAATGTAATTTGCCACTTCAACCCTCGGTTAATAGGTTATATTATGTAATTATTCTTGAAGAAATAGGTCCGTAGTGGGCGGCTGTAGCTTCAATACCGCTGGCTGTTTTGCATTTTCTTTTAAAAAGCAGAAACGTACGGAATGTTTTCGAGCTGATTTCCAGTCTCCAGGCAGTCATTCACATCACCTTTCCTCAGTACACTTTATAAATCATGTCATGATAATTAAGTTATATTTCTGCAGCTTCTGTCACAACAGTAGTTAAAAATGCTTTTTAGAAAGCAACAAAATAAATTAAATGAAATAAAAGAACATGAGACATAAACAGGAAATATTAGCGCTGTCAGTGCCTCTGTTCCAGTTTCATTTCATATTATTTGTAATATTTTAATGTCATTTTGAAAATAGTAAATGCTCAGGGTTGTTAAAGGCCAAGTGTGCAGGATTTCAGGGGATATATTATCAGAAAGTGAATATAATCAAATCAGTGTGTTTTCTTTAGCGTCTAATCATCTTAAAATAAGAATAATTGTGTTTTCGTCACCTTAGAATGAGCCGTTTATATCTGCATAGAGAACAGGTCCTTGTCTATGGAGATCGTCATGTTGCATCGCCGTGTTTCTACAGTAGCCCTGAACGGACAAACCAAACATGCTGCAGAGAGAGAAACTCATGATTTCACGTCAGAGACCCTGTTTCAAAGCCCCTCTGTTGTCTTTATTGAGTGATTTTCATGGTTTAAATCAGCTGGTCTGTTTGTCTTGGAGAGGAAGAGACCTCAGCGGAGAATTCAGCTCCCCGTAAAAACCTCCTGAAGACTGGACGAACTCTGACCAGGAGAAGTGTCAGCTGGTTGTAATCTGCAATCCTCGCTGCTCGACGCCACTTAATCCCCCTAAATCTTACAAACTGTTCCTTTAAGGCACTGGGACACGTAAGTGATGATGTGTTTTGTGTCATTCTGCGGATTTTGTCTGGTGGAGGGACTCGTTCTCGTTCTGAAGTCGTCAAATACTAAAGCTTTTGCGGTGCATGTGGCATAAGATACCGACACCAAAAGCCACCTTTCTCAGCTGTATGATGGTTGGCGTGAGTTAGGAATGTGGCTGTTGTGTCTGTGTGATACGCAGCTGGACAGCTTGATTCTAGTCTAATTTTGTTTTGTTTTTTTAGATATTTTACCATGTGCCTTTTTTGCCTAATTCTAACCATGTGTGTTTGTTGACGTCCTGGCGTTGGTCGCATGTGCTTTTGTTATCTAAACATAACCTCGTGCAGCATCATCCCACCGTGTGATGGTGTTGTCGTCACGGTAGCGACATCCTGGAACGTCAACAGCAGACGGAGAAAGATACCGAGAGCGTAACGTGTAGATGCAGAGGTCCACTGCAGTGTGGCGACGTGTGATGACTTGACATTCGAACATGTTGCAAAATACTCAAACTGTAAAGAGTTAAATGACAAGAGAACAGCACAACGTAAAATCATAAATATGTTAAAAATAATGAAATGATATAGGAAGTAGTACATTTGTGAAACAGACTAAAACATACAAATATATAGTACATCGATGAGTAAAGTTTGATTAAAAGCCAAATAAAAAAGGTAGATCCTGAGTTTGCTTTAAAATATATGCTGCCTTTACTGCGATATGCGCACACGTACAGAAAGATCTAATATCATAAAAAAGGAAAGAGAAAGTTTTTTATGATGCTTTTAAGAACATAAAAACTCGGGACTGATTCGACGTTTGTGAACTTTGGATCCATCAGCAGAAGGTCAAAGTTTTTGGCATCAGTCATTTTGTTTATAAAGAAAAGATTTAATCTCTCGCTGGAGTAATAATGTAACTCAGTCTCATGTTTCACGACTTCTTTCTAAACCGTTTCCTGCGTGAGGCGCTGGC
The DNA here is from genome assembly GCF_008729295.1 of Plectropomus leopardus. Lineage (NCBI taxonomy): Eukaryota > Metazoa > Chordata > Actinopteri > Perciformes > Serranidae > Plectropomus > Plectropomus leopardus. The sequence continues at coordinate 705,222 of NC_056481.1, forward strand.
GCTGCGATCGGCCCGCGGTGCTCTGAGATGCAGGAAGTCGCCTGAAGCTGGCGGCGTCCTGTGTGACAGTGAATTATCTTTAAACGCTTGTTGACAGCCATTATCTTCGGCGGCTGAGTTTCTGCTGAAGTGCTTTATCTGTAGCTTTTTAGCGTTTGGGACCACAAACACTTGTGCTTTTTCCTGAATTTGTGTTTTCCCGAGCGCCGCCTGGGGCTGATATGAGTCATCACTCGATGCCGGAGCCTAAACACGGTTTTAGGAACACAGAAAAAAAAAAGTGATTGTTGCTCTTTCTTTCCTCTTCCCTGCCGAATTTGCATTTTGCAGCATTTGAAGTGAAAACAATCCGGATTGAAACACGCCGAGGAGCTCATTCTCTCTTTCCGTCTCAATTTCTCTCCCTCTGATTCTCTCTGTTCTTCTCATTCTCTTCCTGTCTTAATCTCTGCTTTTCTCCAAATGATCTGCGGCTGAAAGCTGCGAGATATTACATCTCTACACATCTACAGTAAATAGATTCTGTCAGCCATTATCTGCCGCTGTGTTTCCACATCCAGGCCGAGCCGCTGCCAGTAATTGTTGTTGTAAACCTCCAGCTATCATCACCTTCCATTTCTTCACAAAGGCCAAACATCCATTTTGGAAACAGCTGTTTTTATCAGCCTCTATCATCAAATGATGCTCCGAAAAATAACTTTGGCTCTCAGTTTCCCTCCTGTTTTCTCTCCGGAGACTCGCAGTCATTTACTCAGCAGAGAGGAACACGGCGGCTTGTTGTTGGAGATAAGTGCTGCTTTAATTTGTCAGAGCAGACACGGAGCAAAACACGACGCAGGAAACCGCTCTGACAGTGTTTTAAAGGTGCGTTTTCTTCTGTTTGTGTTAAACAATTTGTAATTTTGAGGACACAAACACACAAAGTGCAGATAAATCTGAGTCCATCCAAACTGAACTCTGAACAGTTTGCAGTAATGACTACAAACATACTGAAATCATTTTTAGTAATGTCTTTATCATTGCACCTCTTTTTTTAGTTTTTAATGGTGTGATTTAATAATTTATATATAAATATATATAATTTAAATGATCTATTTTTTTTTTGCATTTATTTCTTAAACATACATACATTTTATTTATTTAATTTTTTTCCTGACAATTTTTCCCGCCTACTGTTTCTTTGCACTAACTACTACAAACAGTAAGACTACAAACATATATTACACTTGATTTTAAATAATTTTAAGTAATATTTTTATCATTTTATATTATTTCATCTCGGGCTGGGCGATATGGAAAAAAGTCTTATCACACTATTTTTTTCACATCAGTCAATATCGATATATATCATGGTATTCATCAAATAAATATTTCTGTCGAGCTTAAAGGTTCCCTTTGACTCCTAAGTGAGATATGAAGATATCATAACCAGTGATGCACCATAATGATTATTTCAACCAAAACCGATAAACCAATAATTTCCAGCTTCTCGTGGCCGATAAGATACCGATAACCGAAGAATTAGAGCAGAGCGGACACCGATGGAGACACCGACGAAGACGACACTGGCGGAGGATGAGAACGAGCCGACGTGACTGAAATTCATTCTATCAGCATTCTGTCGACTACGTCTCATATTTCAATCGAATAAAAGTTACATCGTTATTGTTTTATCGTTCAGCCCCGATTTCATCATTGCTTTTTTTCAATGGTGATTTTTTTTCTGGACGATTTTCAGCGTTTTTTTGTCTTTATTTATTTAGTTTTTTTTTTGCCGAATTGCCCCTCGTTTTTTTTAATTCAGGTTTTTTAAAGGTATCAAACTAATTCTCTCTGCTTTCAGAGGGTTAAATGCTAATAATTGGCGTCTGAACGCAGCACAAGAAAACTGCTGTTTGTCCGGGTGTTCCAGCTTTAAGAGACCATGAATATAAGTCTGCAGTTTGTCTCACGCTGTTAAACATCAGCTGTCAGCTTCTTCCTGCCCCAAATTATCGTTATCATATCGACCTTTAAAAATCCACTTTTGGTCATCGTCTGCTTTTGTTCACATCGCATGATCGTCATCGTCATCAGAGGCGTCGCCCGGCTGTCGTCTTTGTCCTCATGTTGGCGGAGTGACTCTGAGCTGGCGTTCCTTCGTATGTTTGTTCATTGGTTTCAGAAAACTTTCCAGTGTGATTATTTCCTGCATCCTTTTCCTCTGTGCAGTTTCTGTGGTTGCCATGGTAACACAGTGAGCAAGTTGGGAAAAAAAAAAAGTCGACGGCGGCAGCAAACTGTTTGGAGAATAAAAACATCTGAATAATGAACACATCTGTTATTCCGCCCGCCTGAAACGTCCACCATCAGCTGCAGAAACAAACGATGAGTGTGTGGCGCCTCAGGATGTGTGTGTGTTGTTTTCACCCACTCCACTTCCTCCTACTGATCGCCTACGGTGGCCCGCAGGGGCCCGCAGGGGCCCGCAGGGGCCCGTATCACTGCAGCAGGTTTTCTTCGCCCCCTCAGCTCTCGTTCCTCCGCCACTCTCTGATACCGCTGCTCGTTGTGACCTCGGTGTGAACATGCCATTATTGTGCACTTACACTCTCTGTCGGGTTAACGCGAGGCCGACGCAAAGTGAAGTGTTTATCTGCTGAGTGTACATTTATTTTGGCGGCGTACCTGACTCACCGCGCGAGCAGGAAGTGAAATATGTGTGTCCTCACCAAAGCTGTCTGCAGCACACGCCCGCTTCAGTCGCGTCATCACGGCGTTTCCCTCCTCTCACATCCTCGTTCCTGTCGTGTATTTACATTCAGACCCAGACTGCGGTGACGCTACGGCCACGTTTAGATGAGGACGGCCCGAATGAAAACAGAAAGTCTTTCCTCTGCATTTTGTAAAAATGATCCTTGTATACACAGATCCACAAAAACATCCGAAACGCTGTAGTATGCACGCCAGGCCAGCAGTTAGTGGTGTAACTTTATAATGAAACACCACAGAAGAAGAGCACATGCAGTTTCTATGAGGAGATATATTAACTCGTTTATATGGCAGCGGTGGGACATGAGTGAGGCATTAAATTTAATGCTACATACAGAAATGAAATTAATTGTGAGAAACTCGATATTTGAAGATTCATCCTGAACCTGTTAACCAACTAAAACTACTAATAAAGATTTAGTCAAACATGGAATTGGCAGAGGGCTTTTATTTTGAAAAATAAAGACATTCACACCATGAATTGATGCAGAAAATCAAGTGTGTGATGCTTAAGATTTTGGATGCTGTAACCATCTGTCTCATATGTTTCTATTTCAGTGATAAAACAAACCTCATCTGTGTTTTTTGGCATAATTTTGTATGAAATCGCAGGAAATTAAACAGTTTTTCCTTGATTAGCTGATATTTCTGTGTGCAGATTTTCCTCGTTTGAGCACAAAGTCACATTTTGTCCTTGCATCTCTAATTGTCAGTAATTAAAGTTTGATAATTTGTTAATAATTTGTTAATGATACGTTTTCAGACACCTTTTTCTGCGCAGAGACAAAACATTTTGGAAATTAACTCTTTAAGTGTGGTGAAAGCCGCTCTTTAGCTGCTGCGCAGACGGGAATATTGAGACCGATGCTGACGGACAGAAGCATCAAACGCTCACAGGAGATCGCGGAGGAGCTACACGTTTAAATTCCCACCGCCAGTCTGTCTGCGTTTAGCCTCCGCTCCGCCCCGCCGCCGATCACAAACATCAAAACTCCAGTTACGTGTTTTCGGAGTGTAAGAGCGCTCACGCTTCACACTCGAGCCGTCAGGTCGGCTCTCGGTCGACCCATCAGGCTCTGGTTTTCGGCTCCCCGTTCTGCCTTTAGCAGTCCCAGCGCGCTCTCACTGTAAGCAGGATTAATAATTACAAGTTCATCCATTATTCATTTCTGACATAAGCAGCTCACAGTCGGGTAAACACACATTCACAGCTTGACTTCCTGTCTTTCTTTGAGTCTTTAACTTATTCATCCGGATTTGGGTTTTTCTGCAGAACAGCACATGAAACGAATCGAAGAGCAGCAGAGGGTGACCTCTGACCTCCAGCTGCTGATCACCACAGGAGAAATAACTGCAAACACGATCCGCTAAAGTGCTTCTGTTATTTAATTCACCCTGTGACACCTCCAAAAAAACCCAGATTTATTTCTTTAAAAAAAAAAGATTTATTTCCAAATCCAATCAAGCTAATTTTATCTTTTTTCATTGATTTTGAAAGAAATTAAAGCAAATTTTCTCACATTTCAGAGGTTTAAATCTGTATGAAAGAAGCAGGAGAAAACCTGCCTTTTCACCTCATGTTTTTAAAAGAAATGTAACCGATCTGCTCAGTGTTCAAAGGTTCAAACAGCTTTTGAAAAGCGTCTGAACCCGAAAGCAGCACAAGAAAACTGATGTCGATCCAGGATTCAAAGGGTTAAATTGTTCCGATGCAGACCTGCTCACGTCAGTGCAGGACGAGTATCTGCAGCAGCTTCAACGTCCACACACAGTTTCTGCCTTTTGTTCCGTCTTTTTTCTGTTTTGTGTTTCTGTTTTGTGTATTTTTCTCTTTTTCCAGCATCTCTCTCTCCGTCCGTCTGCATTACTTCCTCTCTCTTTTATTCTCTTTCTTTTCATGCAACAAACGAAACAAACAAACAAAAATGGAAAAAAACGTAGTATTTCAGCCTTCCTCTCGCTCAGTGCAAACGTGCAGTTTTTTGGGAAGCGTCTCCTGGTCTTTGGAGTTTTATTTCCCATCAGGTCGGATCAAACGGCGGCGAGCCGAGTGTGACAAACAATCACAGAGTTTCATTACGGAGCTTAGCGCCGGCGTGCGCCTCCTGAGGGGCCGGCTGCTCAGACTGCAGGAAGCAGGAAGTGTTTTATCCCCTCGGAGCTCACATCGCCGCGGGAGCGGAGCCTCCAGAGAAAACGTCAGCTGGAGCCGAGGGCTCGCAGCACGACTTAAACCTGACGGTGACAGCTGTGAGAGAAAGAGGGTTTAACCAGAACTCAAATACTCAACAAGACGGATTCACCCGTTAACACCAAATCGACATCAGTTTACTTGTGCTGCGTTCAGAGGCTTTTCACGAGCATTTTGACCTCTAAGACGTAACTACTGAAGAGTTCAAAGAGTTCAAACTAAATATTGAAACAGTTTTTCACATCGATGCTGAGAAATTTTGTTAATCAGAACTCATTCTAATTATCGTCATGTGGGCTGTTTAAAAAAAACTTAACATATCGTAACTCTGAGTGACATTTCTAATCGATGTCAGACAAACAAAGTCTCCGAGGTGTCACCGTCACCTTGAACGCAGCCTGTTGACACCTGCGAACATATTTCCTGTTTTCAGATCTAAAGTGAAATAATGAAATGTGTCGCTGCAGGACGAGCGTGCATTAGCCGCTTTCTCTGAGTGTGTGTGTGTGTGTGTGTGTGTGTGTGTGTGTTTGTTTCGTACCTGCTGATCTGACCGAACATTTCATTTAGCAGTTCGTTCCGCAGCTTTAGTTCTGCTCAGCCTGCGGATCTGAGCAAAGCTGCATTTCAGTGAACGCACCTCAGATGTTCAGATTTTACCGTCCTGCAGCACTTGAATTTCGTAACAATCATTCCTGTTGAACGTAAAATCTTTGCTGACACAACGTGCTCATGACCTCGAGACTGTTTCACTTTGTTAATGTAACTCTATGGAGCTGATTTTTGTCTCTTAAACGCACCTTAGGTTCACTTCTGTTGATTCAACAACACTTCTAGAAGCCTTCTCATATTTGTAGCGATGTTGCACTTGCATTATTCTACTAAAATTACTCTTGTTGAACGCACCTTTGGTTGATCTCATAAAGCACCTGAGACTGTTTCACTTTGGTAAATACAAATTAAGTTGAGTCTCTTTAACGCACCTCAGGTCACTTCTGTTGATTCAACAACACTTCTAAAAGCCTTCTCATATTTGTAGTGATGTTGCACTTGCATTAATGTCCTTAAACAATCATTACTCTTGTTGAACGCACCTTTGGTTGACCTTTGCTCGCTGGATTTACATCCCCAACACTCCTGTAAACATTAGCGCTCTTGAACATGCTCCACGTTGATCTGACCTGGCTTGCTTTTCTATTTGTGGCGTTTTCTCTCTTGTTGAACGCAGCCCGTGTGGAGGATGCGTTTGGAGAGAGCTCCACCTGTAACACCTCTGAAACATCGGCCGTCATTGAATGCGGCCCGTGTGGAGGATGCGCGCTGACTCGGGGCCCGGGGCCCGGGGCCCGGGGCCGGGGCACATCACAGAGGATTAGCTCTTATTAGAGCTGAGTGCGGACCATAATGCACCACAGGTGGCTGGCTGAGCGACCCGCCGGCATTTGGCTCAGTAGCTGAAGTGGATAGAAGGCCAATTATCGCCACATTCACACCAGAGCCAGCGCGGCGCCGTGGGCGGCGGCTGCTCTCTGCTCCGCTCAGAGGGTGAAACAAGGACAGAGTGATGCTTGACAGAGCTCGAACTCTCTCTGCTGCCGCAGCGCGAGGGGGCGGGGCGCCGCCAACACCGCCAACCTGCTTTGTTTCAACCAAACAGTCTCCTCAGAGTGGATTTTATTGGCGGCCTGATTAGTGGTTTGATTTTAACCCTTAAACACCTGAATCCACATCAGTTCATTTAAGCTGCATTCAGACGACTCTCACGAACTTTAACCTAAAATCAGAGAAAATCTGTTTGATTCCTTTCAGAAACATAAAATCATGAGCAACTTAGAAAAAAATGTTCAACATACTGCAAAAAATTAATAAAACGTGAAACAGAAATGATCTGCAAATTAGCTATTATTATCTGATATTATCCACAAAAAAAGTCCAGACAACTATATTTTAAATTCTCTTAATTATATATTTTAAAAAGTTGTTTTTATAATGCACTACAATTTGGAACAAATCTTTAAGAGCTACAAGGTAAAAGCATTGGCCTAAAAAACAGATAAAAACAGTCAGTATATTTTATTATTAAGTCACAGAAAACACGATGATAAAAGCAAATAGAGCAACCAGCAAGAGCATATGTAATTTAATTTAATTTAATTTTTATTTATTTCTTATGTTTTGGTACTTTTATTATTTATTTTCATGTAGTTTTCTTGCAACTTTTTACTAATTAATTTTTTTCTTTTTTTTGGGTCCATTTCTTGTTTATTTATCAGCGCCGTCTTCCCATGCTTTACAAAGAAATCAAACATATTTCGTCAGGTTTCAAAGGGCTGAAGGACGTCACGTTAATCTGAAGGGACACATAAAGCCCTCATTAATTTATTTTTGTAATTAATTCATTGTTTCCGATATAATATGCAGTCTGGGGACGATCTTTGGAGGTTTGCAGAATAGTGTTTCTCTCCCGTGATTTCTGACTCCCGAACGACTCACACTGTCATCTGCTGCTTTTAACAATGCTGCTTTATTACGGCCGTTATGGGTCTCCTGACCTGACCGAGAGCCAAATTTGGGCCCTTAACGTTGCACTTTCCCAGTCTAATAATTAGTCATTTTTAAAAGGACCAGAAGACAGTGTTGTAAGTCTCCTGGGGGACATAAATCTCAGCACCTGGAGTGTGCCTCCTCTCACGGTGTCCTCCATTTAGACGCCTGCAGCTGAACTTTACGTCAAAGTTTTTAGTTAAATTCCACTTCGAGTTCACCTCGCTCGGTGACAGTTTACTCCGTGACTTGCAGTTTGTGGAAGGCCTGGACATCATCTCAGATTTCAAATATCGTTTTGTCTTTTTTCGATTCCAAATGTTATCGAAGTGGATGGATTAAACCTAGATAGTGAAATTAGTCATTTTGGGGGTTTTGACGTTCACAAGAATGATCTCCTGATTTACAGACATCTCTTTGTATGTCAACAGGAAATCGTCTTTCTGCCCGCCTACGTCCTGAGGGCTCGCTTGAGACTGCTCCGGAGGCTGAAGTCAAACTCGCAAACGCATTTTTATCGTCTGTTCGGCACAGTATTTGCGGTTGTTCAGCTGAGTTTGGATTAATGTGAAACTCGCGGCTGTCGTCCGCTTCTGCTCTGGAGTCGCTTTTTTCTGGAAGTGGAGAAACGTACGTCATCACACGAGGACGGAGCGAGCTCAGAAAGAACGCAGCCGGAGATGAATCAGCTTCATCGATTACAAGATACAAGTTTTCTTTTGATCTTTTGATTTGATTTTTGAAATCTGAATCACTTTGGGCGTGTTTAAGCCGATCGAGGTGTTTATATGGATCACGTTTCATCTGTTTGGGCTTTTAAACTGATTCTAATCAGATCAGAAGTCTCTCTGGAGTCTGACCGACTCCTAAAATCACGGTCCTTCAGTTGATGCGTCCTCCCGTCACTCGAGGACAGTTTATCTGCGGCTCGCTGTGTTTTAACAGAGGAGAGTAAAACTGAAGCTTACCTAAGAGAACATTTTAAACTCCAGACATTAACTTTCTTCTTTAACTGCTTGTCCTGAAACAAAAGACTTTCTGCTCCATCACGCCTGATAGGACAGAAGGGAACAGGAAATGGATGCACTTCCACTCTGAGGGACCGCTCAGCTGCAGCAGAAAGCGTCTGAGCTTCATCTCAGTTTGGTGAATTTCACAGTCCAGCGGAGCGCTCGGGGGACACAGCCCGAGCTCGACTCTTTAAACTCCTCTGACATTCCCCGTTTGAGTCGAGCTGGAAACGCTCTCTGCCCGGCGGGGAGGGTATCACTGATAAACGAGAGGTCAGCGCCGCCACGGGGGTCGTGTAATGCTGACCGGGCCGCGGGGGACGGCGCCGAGGGCTGGCAGCGTCCTGCCACTGCGAATTAGCGTTCCGTCACGGAAATACCAACGAGCCAGGGCGAGCGGGCTGACCTTAAAGGCAGCAGGAGGGCGACAGGTGTCCCCGGGGGGGTCGGACAGGCGGACGTACTGAAGGTGCAGAGAAGAAACACTCTGCCACCGTTTTCAGCCTCCAGCGGGCCGCGTGAAGTTTATCTGAGAGTAACGTCTCTGTTTTGTGAGCACTTCTTTAAAGAAAGTTTCAAAGTGCTTACGGGTAAAAATCTGTCCAACTTCCCCCGAAAAAAACGGCACTTCACTTCTTTGCCTCACTGTTCCTTAATGTCTTTGTGTGTGTGTGTGTGTGTGTGTGTGTGTGTGTGTTTTTCACAAATAAAGATGGTTCTCTGAGGGAAGCGGCTGCAGTTTGTGACGGCGAGACAAAGTTTTAAAGGCGGTGATGTAATGTGGGGAACGTGTGGAGGCGGGGTTTGTTAATGCAGCTTTGACTTCAAAACCTTACCTCCTCTGTGAGATTTTCTCACCTGAAACTCATCAGAACGGCGGCGGCTCAGGAGCTTTAAGAGCGGCGGGAAAGTTTCTGCTTTAGATCGTCGCTGTGAACTCCTGACTGACTTAAAAACAGTGAATCGTGATCAGCTGGGATTTCTGCCGTCAGAGGAGTTTAAACACGGAGCTGCAGTCGCTCTGACTTTAGTGTTGTTGGTATAAAAGCTCTGAATGTGCTGATTTTTTGTAAACTCGCTGTGAAAACACACTGCAAAGACATACAGTCATCAGGAGGTTCGTTTCTGCAAACCACGCTACACTCGTACATTTTACACGCCTCATATCAACGTTTCTAAGGGACGTAGAACCTAACAATAATTATAATAATGAATAGCACTTTTATTTCGCCTTATATGGCACTTTACATGAAATGCAAAACAAATACAAATATAAAATAGAGAACACAAAATACTGAAAAATGCTCGTGTGAACAGAACATTGGAGCTGACTGTCATGAGGAGGTGGACGGGATGCTGGCTGGTGTGACTATTTTGTTTATTGATTTATTTAGATATAAAGAAACAAATCAAAATAGTTTTCATGTGCAGGAGAGGCAAAAACCCTTTTTTAGAGACCTCACCTAAATCAATACATACACAGAATATGAACAGAACATATTTCAGCATATTTGTTGTTCAGCACATGAAGTTTATGGTTTTTATCTCCTTCGCTGTCATTGATTGGCTAAAGGTGACAAACACAGTTTTACCCAAATTTGAACGTTTATCAGCTCTCGGTGCTGAGAAAAAGAAAAAGTGAACGTGCAGAATTCAGTGCCCAGCACATTGGTGGCATTTGTACGGTTTGTACACTTCCATTATGAAGAATTTAAAAAATATGCAAACCTCTGAAAAACAAAAGGAAGTGCTGTGGATACTAAGCTGTACCAAACCTCAGCTACAGCTGTGTTAGGGGCCGTTCACACACCATCAGTTCCTGCATTAAACGTTAAAGTTTTGTTGCAGTTTGGCCTTTCGTTCACACAGCAGTCGTGTTTTGGGAGCCCGAACATGCAAACTCTTGAAACTGGGTTTCAGGGTGTAATATTTTGAAAACGCTCCCCTGCTGTCGCTGTGTAAACTGGCGATGTGTGAATCCTGTGACATCAGTGACGTCAAGGCCGCACTTTGCGTAGGCGTAGAGTTACAGCGCCATTTACTGGCCTGGCGTACTTTTTTGATTTTTTTCCTGGATCCTTTATGATAGCATTGTTTTCACAATGTTACAACGTGGATTTTTAAAAAATTGAAGGAAAGATTTGGCTTTTAGTTTCTTGTTCTCGTCTAAACGTGGTCTTAGAAAACAGTCACATGAATGACTTCTGTGACAGGATTTTTTGGTTTTGCAGCCACTAAAAAGTGACGTTATACTTTTACCAGAGACATTAGACAAGATGATGTGTGTGTGTGTGTGTGCGTGTGTGCGCGTGCGTGAAGCTCATTTTGGAAGGTGATAACAACCGAAGCTGCTGCGGTGTTGAAAATGAGTCACCGGCTTGAAACAGTGATTTGACTCCACCAGCTGTGTGTGTGTGTGTGTGTGTGTGTGTGTGTGTGTGTGTGTGTGTGTGAACGACATATATGTAATGGTGCCTAAATAGATACCAGAGCTGACAATCAGTCTTTGTTCATCTGAGGGTTTTTTTCTCAGGAGCTAAATGAGAAGCTGCTGTAGAGACGCTTTTCCAAGGACGCAGACACACACACACACACACACACACACACACACACACACACACACACACACACTCATGGACTGCAGTGATTGGTTGGAGGTCTGAGAGATGGAATCAGAGAGATTTAGCATTATGTTGCCAGACTCAAAGTGGTGGCATCAGAGGCAGAAAAGAGGAGTAAAAAGCCGGAGCTGAGCCGAGGTTCAGCTGCGTTTTATCTCTAAATGTCCGGCCGCTCGCGTTCTCTCTCCTTCATCCCTTTCGCTCCAGCTCGCCCTCCTTCTCTCAGCTCTCTTGGCGGCGGCCGAGGCTGTTGACAGTAAAAGGCATAAATAAATGCAGGGCGCTGTACTGCGAGACCCCTCAAAGGGACTTCTCAAAGACACTGGCAGCAAATCAAGCCGGAGATCGATGGGAGGGAGAGAGAGGGGAGCAGGGGGGTGAGGACGGAGGGATGAGAGGTGAGGAAGAGGAAGGATGTGGATGAAGATAAAGGAGGAGGGAGCTCAGCGAGGTCAAAGACGAGCTCACATGATCACACAGTGTCAAAGAGAGGTGTTTTTTTAGGATTTGAGGACATAAGGGGCTGTAGGGGGGGTCTTGCTGTGAGAATAAGCTCTATTATTATTTTTTAAAGCAGTTTGCACCTTTTTTTACCCTGAAAATCTTTTTTAAATCTCTAATTCTGAATTGTGATGTTAAAAATATTCATAGTTATTGGTTATTAGTTGACTGGAGTTGGAGAAAATTAGTGTATTTTTGTTAAAGTGTAGCCAAAGAAGTACATTTAGTCCAGTATAAGTATGGACAGATTATTAGATCCAGGGCTTTTTATCATTATTAGGGACTTTTTGTTATTTACGAGAGGGGTTCTTTTTTGGTGATTTAAAAATAAATGCAGAGTTATTGTTTTTCTCTAAAAGTCTGCCTTTTTTTGTGAGTTTTAAAGTTTTTTTAAAAATCTAGGCAATTTTTATTTCTTTTTTAAATTTTTTTGATTTTGTTGATCTTTTGAAAATTTTTGGAGGTTTTTTTTGGGGGGTGGGGCTTTCAATTTGATTTTTCAAGAAAACAACGCCTTCTGAACTAGCAGGACATGCCAAAATAAAAGTCGCCAAAATTACACCATTTATTATAGCCAGGAACTGTAAAAACAGATATTATAATTGGATTTTCAGATGTTTAAATGTCCTTGAACACATTATGTGGTGCAAATGTTTCAGGCTTCCTCCCCCCCCGGGTCACTGCATCCTTGTGTCATCTTTACTGGTGTTTTCTGTATCAGTTTATGTTCTTCTTCCTACTGAAGCTCACGCTGCAGTGTGAGACATTTTTGGGTGTCTCTGTGCTGCTAATTGGTGAAAATTATCATTCTCTGAAAGAGGAAACACTTCAGAGTGGAGAAGATAAAGCCGCCGTAAGTTGTGAATGCAGCCTTTCAGTCTCGTCTCTGTGAATGAGTATCACTCACAATACCTACAAATTAAAACCTGCACGGCTGCAGACCTTCAGCCAAAACAATGAAGCATCATTAGAGCTGAATATAAGGTGGAAAAAAACACATGCGTCATTGATTTAAGTAGTAAACAAAAGCCAAACTCAACCATTAACTGAAAATTCCTTCATTTTTCATCTTCGATGTACAACTCTCTGAATAGAAACCTTTTGAATGTCTCAATTACATTCCAGAAATATCTGCTAATTTGCATGATTTAAAGTCTATATAAAATAATGGACGTGGACATCATTTTTTTTCTCAGTGACAAACAGGCTTAAAAGTGTAGCCCAAAAAACTGAACGGCCTACTCTGTAGAGTATCTTTAACTCAACCAAACTCTACACAAGCAATTTTAAGGTGTCTGAAATGTTACAGTTAACTTCTGTGAGCTGAAAACAAACACAAAGCCTTAATAATAAAATGTAAAATTATAGAAATGTCATGAAAATTGAAACTAGCTACATTTTTTTGTAGCACGCTGTAAACATGTTTATTTGTGCTGTAAAGTTTAAGCATGAGAGGTCGATGGGGATTAAATCTCTCTTTGAGTCAGACTCAACCGGACCTTAGAGGAACTGCAGCTTTTGGGCATTTTGGCTTAATTTTTCAGCCCTGGTCAAATTAAAGGTATCCTGCAGTTTTTGACCAATTATTAGCACTATGGTGCAATATTTTCTGCAAGAGGGGCCCAGTTTGTATTGTGCACGTATGTCAGTATGTAGCCAGTATGTATGTCAGTATGTATGACTTTACTCAACAAAAAAAATGATAAGTTATGATAATGCATGACTGTTGTTGCGCTATGAGCCCTTATTACAGTCAGTTGTTGATGTGTGTTTATGAGTGTAGGTATTTATTATAATGAATTGTAAGCCACATCAGTCAACCTTGAGTTTAGAACTAGTCAAGGGCATCAAGAGTCATATCTATAATGTTTTATGACTTTTGATATAGTGCAGCAGTAAGTATTATGTCCCTTTTATGAGTGTATTCACAAAGCATTATGAATAAGAGTCTTCAAAAATCATCCTATCAGTAACCAAACTGAAGTGAACTGTGAATGTTTTCTCTGAATTTCTGTGCAGCGATGTGCCAGGTTTTAATACCGCATGGATTAAAAAACAAAAAAAAGTCATCATTGAGTGAAAAACATTTTTGAAAAACATTTTGGTTAAACTGAAGGCGACTGACACATGGGTTGTTATAAACATTGAGTGGATGATGCCACATTGTTACGGCGAGACCGAAACACGATGTCACATATAGATTTAACCTTCATAAAAAGGCAGGATGGAGAGGAGGGACGGCGGGTATCAGGGGGACCAGCTCGGTCTCCAGACTGAATAATTTCTGATCAATTTGACTGACAGCTGCCGAGCGCCGTCCTGCCGCCGGGACACTGCAGCCTGCCAACGGACACGCCACTCTGCCAATAGGCATTTGGCTAAAATGGAAAAGAGCTGATACTCAGCAGCAGGGAAACTACGGGGCGACTCGCTGCAGTCGTGACTCACTTTCACCCATTTAGTCCCGAATTTTACCTCCGATGCACGCTGTCGTTTTAGATTTATTCACTTCACACAACTGGAGGTTTAATTTTAATGTCTCGATCATATATGAATGTGAACGCTGGGATAGAAGCGTGGACGCAGAGTCGGAGTAATTAGGTCGAACAGTGTTGGGGGCAAACATTTTAATTAGCAACAAGTCGCACGCACTCGTCCGCGGTCGAGATCTCGTCATGTTTAATTCATCGTCAGAAGGCAGAACCAACATCAGCCCCACATCCCAGAATAGTCACCAGCCGGCCTGTCAGCGGGTGTGTGTGTGTGTGTGTGTGTGTGTGTGTGTGTGTGTGTGTGTGTATTCTCAGTGGTCGTTAATTGAAGTCAACATCTCATCTATGAATGCCATCAGAGAGTTTTCATTCCACCATTTGTAATTAGAAATGATGCTGGATGGGCCTGTGGCACTGTGTGTGTGTGCGTGCGTGCGTGCATGCGTGCGTGCGTGCGTGCGTATGTGCGTGCGTATGTGTGTATGTGCGTGCTGCACTGCTACTGTAGTTTTCCACTTCAGAGTTTTACGATTTTTACCTCAAATTAAAATCATATCTGCTCCTTATTGACAGGACTCACACAGTCGGGGAAAACCTGCAGGAGTTTCACAGAAAAGTCATTAAATCAGTAAAAAAAAAGTTTAGGGAAAATCTTGGAATTTTGTTTTCTGTGGTCTTTTGGAAACTTGTATGTCGTATTTGTTAAAGGACTTGTTGTTTATTTACTTTAAAGTTTTTTTTGCACACTTTTGTAATATAATTCAGATGATATTCAATGAAACTATAAACTGACCAGATTATACATCTGTTGCCAGCTGTCAGAGCTGAGTCTCTCGTTTTGATTGTTATAAGAACAAATCAATACATTTTAATAAGGTGACACACAGCAGCTAAAACACAACTTTAACACTTCTCTGCTGATTCATTTTTTACTGGAAATATAAAATCATTACGTGTTAATTTATCTTTTAGTTTCCTCAGCTGTCACTCGACTCTGTGAGCGCTTTCTTCCTGTTGTGGGACGACGGAGTCTATCAGTGTCACAATCTCACTTCGAAATCTGCTGGTTTCCGTCTCTGTGCCGAGTGGACGTGCAGGTGAAGGGTTAATGTGTGGGTTTTTATTTTGCAGATTTCATGAATGAGATTTTAATCAGAGTGTCTTCAGATGGTGATCCGGTTGTGTCTGACAGTTTCTGTCAGCAGGAAGCACCTCGCGTCTTTTTGTGTCCTTCCTTTTACTTATGAAATGCTGATGATTAATACTTTTTGTCTGCAGATGTAATCAGACTGTTGGACTTTTATTAAGCTTTGTTTAAAGAACAAAATGTTAGATGAAAGATTGTCTGCCTGTGTTCACTTATTTGATTTCAACAAGCGCGACATCACATTACAGCTCTTATGAGAAGTTTAATCAGCGCTGGGAGCGTTTTTAAAGCCTCCGTCTGAACAAACAGTGCTGATGCTGAAGGGCAGCTGCCAAACAGCGAGCCCGCCGCCGCTCTAATGGCCTGTTTCCTCAAGCACCAATTATTGGCTTGATTCATTTTCAAGAGTTAATTCTGGTAATGTGGGGGGGGGGGGCTTTTAAATACATAAACCAAAAAGCAAAGATGGGTATCAATCCGCCATAAAACACACAATAAAAGCCTCCTTCAGGTGGTCAAACGTCCCGTCTGCGGCACGTCAGCACGGCGTTCTGACAGCATCAACGTTTATTAACATCACAGCTATCGATCGGACACAAGAAATAGTCCGCAGTGCTGGATTTACGAGCCAGCGAGGTCCCGTGTGTTTCGATGTTTAGTGAAACTTGTTTCTCTGTGTCTGAGTGCTGCGTTTACCTTGACTTCAGGAGAGATTACAGCCTGAACGTGGTCGTTAACCGCAGGAAAAAACAGGATCTGAAGCTGAAAGCAGACAGTTCATGCAGATCAGGAGTTCTTCACTCAGAGGTTGAAGGACAAACACGACATCAGAACATCACATTATATCAAACTAGAGGCGATTTCTGTTACAGATATGAGCAAACTTAAGTCATATTTTCAAAATGTCAATAAAACTCAACGTGGAGCTGACTATGTTTCCACTGACTGATGTCATGTGACTTCTCCTCTGGTGATAGCATCCCAGTAACCATGGCGATGGATGTTCAAAACATTAGCAGCTTTACTGCTATTGCAGCCACCGCACTAGCCATCATTATTTCCAATCTGAGGCCACGTAGGCGTGTTATGGAGCCACGATGGAAAAGTGAGCCCCTTATACGTGGGAGTGACCACGTATGAGGGATTTCTGGGAGATGTAGTCCACGATTTCACAGAGGAATTGTGGATTCAAAACTTTTGGATAATCCACTCATTGGAATATCCTAAAATCAGAGAAATGTCCTAAAATCAGAGAAATGTTGCGTAATCTTAGTGAGGTGTGGGCAAGTTGAGTGTCCTTGCTTTAGTGACAGTTACTGCTCAAAGTGAGAATTATTATGGGCTAAAGATTTGTTTGCCACGAGTCAGGCAGGTGGAGCATTTTTCGGGGGTCATTGCCCCCCCCCCCCGGCCTATAGAGCCGGCCTTGATTCTACATAGAGTGAATAACGATCTATATGAGCGATGCTGTGACTTCTATAAAATGATTCTTTGTCTCATGGACACACGTTGGCCCGGCCTCCACCGCAGATATTATTCGTCTGAATGTTTCCACGGTAACAATGTCGTTCACTCAACAATTTCCCATCCTGCCCTTCTCCTCTGTGAGTCATGTACATTAATAGATACCTACATAAACACACACACACACACACACACACACACTGTCTGTTTTCAGCCTGGCAAAAATGGTCACGCTGCCATCTGCGCTTCAGTTTGTGTTCATGCCTGGATGCTCCTGTGTGTGTGTGTGTGTGTGTGTGTGTGTGTGTGTGTGTGTGTGCGAGCATGTGGTGACTCTCTAATGTCGCAGTACAAGCAGAAAATCCTTCTGCCCTTGACATTATCAACACCAGCTCTCTGTAAAAAAAAAACAAAGCTACACCAAGTGGTGCTCTGACTAATAACGGCGGGCTCAGAGGGCGTTTCTGCGTTTTTCTCTCGGCTGCGGCGGGATTTCACCTTTTTTGTTGCTTTACTGAACCTCTCCTAAAAAACGAGGACGTGTAGCGCTTTGCTCCCTGAATTGGGAACAAACTGACAGAAGCAGGAAACAGTAGCGGCGGGCTGGTGTTGTGAATTTTTGCAAGCTGACTATGATGTCTTAAAAGGAAAGCTGGAAGTGGAAGAAAAGTGTTTGTGAGCAGGGGAGGATTACGAGGAGTCATGACTTGCATCAGGCGGTGTTTCTGCGGTGGAGTGTTAAAGGTGTGGCGGTGGAGTGTGGGCGACGGGCGGAGAAATGCCAATCAATCCGCGGCTGATTACAACAAGTGTTAAACAGAGAGACGTAACAGAATGAAACCTGAATCAAAGTGTTTTAGCTGCTGTTGAGTCTCTCTGACTGACATAAACTCTGACGTACGCGCCCGCCTCCGTCTTTACAAACTCAGCTGCAGCCAAGAACTCTTCAACAGTACTTAACTTTAATTTGGAGTCTCAAAGTTTCCAAAGACACCAGATATATCAGGCTGATTTTAGGAAAATGATGCACAAGAGAATATTGTAATTCGGTGGACTGATGTGTGTACAGGCAATGTTGAATAGTTTGGGAAAGAGGAACAAACGAATCTTTTCATGTGAATGTAAGGTGACACAGCCTGGACTCACTCCCAGGTGTCAAAATATGACTCTTTGGTGATGTCCAAAGTGTCTTTATTAAATCCAAGATTTCACGGTCATCGTCCCTTGATTTTTATGGCCATGTTTCTGTGATTTTGTGGTCATTTTTCCTCGAATCTATGGTCATTTTCATTTTTTTATTTTGAGGTCATATATCTGAGATTTCATGCTCATTTTCCTATGATTTTGTGGTATTTTTTCCACGATTTTAAGGTCAATTTTCCTTGATTTTTTGTGACATTTTCCTTGATTTTGATCATTTTCCCTTGATTTTTGTAATTCAGCCTTGGCTGAGCAGGCTTCTTTTGTGTCTATTTTAAATTGTCTTTATTGATTAAATACAGAGAGCTGGTGGAGGGAGAAGGAGCAGATACAGTTGATGTATCGTTGGTTAAGCAAAATATGATCCGGAGTCTGTGCACGGCGTTTTATTTTTAAAATTGATCAGATACAAGGGTATTTCTACGCGTTTCCAAAAAGGGACTCCACAACTCTTTGACAGTTTGCTTCGTCTTTGCAGCAAAATCAGGTCTATTGTCATACAGCCGGACTGAGATCTATACTTTTTTAGATCTTTTTTTAGATAAAAATCCTTTCCTCTTCGTGTGTCACATAATCTCAGTCTTTCCATTATCTCTGCTGCTCATCATCCTGAACCCTTTCACTCTGAGCGCCATCATTGAGAGCGGCAAAATTATGCTAAACACGCAGAGAGCCACACAATTCATATCTGTCAGCGGCAGCGCTGGCCTCTGCAGATTGAATTATGTAGGTGCTAATATAACATCCATATTCCATTATGTAGATGAGGTGAGAAGTTCAAAAGCCCTTCTTGAGTCGCCAATTAACATGATGGCTGCATCATGTTAATTGGACATTGTTAGCCGTTGGAGACGAGCAGAAATGAAACTGAGCCCAAAGAGATAAAGTTACCGAGCAGCAATATCCAGCACACCGTGGTCACGTCATGAAAAGGTTTTTATTTGTCCAGAGTCGGACGAGAAGGTGGAGATCAGTTTCATCTCTGTGGTCCAGAGAGGGAGTTTGTGTAAACTAGGAAAGAGCTCTCTGTCTAACGGGCAAGTACTGCTAAAGAAAAAAAAAAGAAAGTTCTGGCTCAAAGATGAATAAATAAATAAATAAAAATAGAATAATATAATATAATATAATATAATATTATATTATATTATATTATATTATATAACAATCACTTCTGAAAACTAATGAAATCACGCGCAACAAACGCATTATATTGATTTGGAATTACCTTTTCTCCTATAATGAAAGATATTTTTAAGGAGTGCTCAAATATTAATAATAATAATAATAATAATAATAATTAATAATTAATAATCAATGAATAAGCTCAATAATGGATAACATAAACACATTTTTAAGTTGATTACTCAAAATTAAGTTTCTCCAACTAATTATTCCGCAAAAACGGTAACGGTTACACCTGTAAGCTCATCGCGGTTTTGTGAGATACGGCCTGAAATACCACCTCATCGAGTGTAAAAGCATAAAATTGACGTGTTTCCATTTTATGTTCCCAATTCCCGTTTGTGCACTTTGAGGGTTAATGAGAACCGGCTGACTGACAGCGTTGTTAATTGGGAGGATAAAGTCACCAAATGACGAAATACAGCCTGAATGAGAAAGACTTTGTAATCAGGTGTTGGCATGCACATTCACAGACACACAACGCCGGCTAACTCTCTGATCTGAATTATCTACAACGCTTCATCAAAAAGTCATGCATGATGGTCGAGGGTGAGGTTTGTGAGAGCGAAGTGAGGACGGGATGGAGACAAACATGACAGAGACGAAGAAGGGAGAAAGACATTTGTGTAAAAGGACTACAGGTCAACAGAGTATCAGCCGGGCTGATTACTGGGGCCGATATTTGCTGTTTTGTCGATTATCTGCAAAAAATTAAATACTTAAAAAGTGCAAAGAAAGTTTCTTTATTTGAATTTTCACTTGACTTTGTAAGAACAGTTGCAGGGAACTTGCTGAATATGATGTTGAAAGTTTTGATGAACATTTGCTAAAAACATTTAAACAAAGTTTATGTTGCAGTTTGTTATATTCCAAAATCTTCATATTGACAAAGATTTTCATTTTTATTATTAATGCATATTGGTTCCAAATATCAGTTATCGTCCTCATTAACTACTAATAATCAGCATCAGCCCTGAAAAAACATCATCAGCTGATCCCCAAAAAGGACAGGAGACAAATAGAGGTGTGTGAGAGGACAATTAAAGGAGACGAGCAGACGGCAGGTCAGGATTCAAGAGTGGAAAAGTTTTCTCTGGCAGCTGATGGAGTCATAAATAGATAGATGGAGTGGAGGTTCGTCTCCCCTCTGCCTGATTAGAACAGCTGACCTCTCACACACACACACACACACACACACTCACGCTCGTCGGGCTCTCAGCATAATTAACCCGAGCCAATCAAATCCAGACTAAATCTCCTCTCTGTGCGACCTCGCCGCTCCGTTTAAAATCTCCGCAGCTCAGGAGGATCCGTGGTGATCAGATTAACTCGCTACAGTCTGCAGAAAAGCACAACAGCAGAGATTCATAAAGGAAAAATCTGCTTGTATTTCACACACAGATGTTTGATGTGTGGTTTGAAACTGTGGGGTCAGACACGACCTTTGAATGACCCCACATGATTATCCAAACTCCACACGAACTGTACGACAGTCAGTGATCCCAGAGCTAATCTCTGATCCACTGATGCTCCTTTTGTGTCATTTCTCGGTTATTAAACAAATATTTGAACTCATATCTTTCTATAAATGGAGTAAATGTTTTCAGTAATGCAGCTTAAAAACTCCAGATACTGTATTTGGGGTCATGTGCCGGTTTCTGATGTAAAACCTTAACTGCTTCTATAAAAATGACTAAATGTCCCAATTAATGACGTCATATCAATGATTTTTAGCCAGCGAGACTCCTGACAAACGAGCAAAATAATTTAATATCACATAATTTCTTATTTTGTAGCTCCTTACATGTGTTTTTCTGCTGGAAGCTTGTGACAGTGCCGTTCCAGTGCCACTCTCAGTGCGATCGCAGCCCTTACAGAAGCTTTTCCATCCAGCCTGGAACTTGTGCCTCTTTTCAGGGACTTTGCACTATAAATCCATACTCACATCGATTGCCTTTTTGTCCATATTTTATCCAACGGCCATATTTGTTATCCCATAACGCTCTGCAAGAGCCTTTTGACCAATCAGAGGTTCCCGCGACTCTCACAGGTCACTGAAGTGCAGATCTTGTGACGTGTCCCTCTGTCTCTCTGCAGACAGAAACTACTTTAAAGAATGCCAAAAGCAATGCAACATACAAAAAGTGGAATTAATGTAAATAGTTTGTATAGTTGTTTGTATAATCTGTCTTTTTGGTCCCATCATTATTTTCACATTCAACAGACATCTCTGCAGCACAAATTTCCTTTTAGCCCTGCTTGTCCTGAAAAACGACGATGTTCATGGCTTGACTGTGCGTTACAGGGTTAAAAATGGTTTAGGCTCAGAGATTTAAGGCCAGTTCATAGTATGTGTGTGTGTGTGTGTGTGTGTGTGTGGGTCCGCTTTGTGAATGTCATTATGTGTGTGCAAGGGTCCACTCGGACACTATGCAGATGTCCGCGTGCAGGTTTTTTTTTGTGATTGACTGTAAGCAGAGCAGCACGCCAACTGTGCATGCTCCAATCTCTCTTCTGCAAACTTCAGTCCAAAACACTGCTGTCAAGCTGCAGCCGCTGCACCACACTGAAGTTAGTTTGAAGTTGGACTGACAGACATTGACTTCAGACCCAGCAGCATCGTTTAGAGTCACTTTCACTCGATGACAGCGATAGGACGACCTCCCAAACCTTCCCGTTTACTGAGGGGCTGACAAAGACCGTCGACTGTACATTGAATAGAACTTTGTGTGTGTGAGCGCAGCCGTCTGTGGACGCTCAATGTGGGAAATGTTTCTGTTCCTTCAAGCTGATAGTTGATTTAAATGGAAATAACAATCCAAATGTTAAAACGTTGTCACGTACGATATAAAGCATTTCGTGTCCGTGCTTTTTGTTCACTTTTTCATGGACGTACAGATTGAAACGCAGTGCTCACACTGTAGATGATTTGGTGGCTGCAGCTTTGAGCTGAAAGTCTGAGGAATTTCATGCATCATTTGTTGTTTGTGTTGTTTCAGTAATTCAGAACAAAGTTGGAAACAAAAGACAAACCCAAAAAACATGTTTAAATCCAGCTGAAGCGCAACTTTGTGCTGCCTGAGAGCTTAACCACGTCTGGGAAACTGTCCCATCCTGCCTTCATAATCCCAGCTGACGCACACGCACTAACTTCTCATTATTCCAGCAGAAAAGAACTCAAATCTGTACAATCAGACCGTTTAGCTGCATTAAAACGTTTCCCCTTTAGAGCCAATACAATGTGGATATTACATTTGTTCCCAATATGCCATTTGATTCAAATGATAAATAGTAATATATAATGTTTTGTTGTCACAGAAAACACGTCAAAGTTTGTGTGAAGCAGCTTTAAAACCAACATCACTTTTCTTGTTCTGTGTTCAGACGTCTTTCATAAATATTTAAACCTTTTTTATAAAGTGCAAAATGCTTTGAATTCTTTCGAAAACATGGGGACAAAGGCTAAGAGCAACTCTGCAAGAAATGTCCCAGAAACTGCAATAAATCTGTAGGTTTAGAAAAAAAAAGTCCATTGGACATATAATTTTAATTATCAGAATTATATATTTTTAATTATTATTTTACAGAATTATTATAGATTTTATGCAGGGTTTTTTAATATTTATTCATGCCATTTCCTTGTTTCACTGATTTTTTAGAAAGATATTTTCCTTTTTCCTATTTTCCCTTTGGATTTATTTTTTATTTTAATTTTCAAGAAATTAGTAGATTTAGAAAATTACTTAGATTATATATATTTTAAATTATTTTACAGAATAATAACGAATTTTGGGCTGTTTTTTTCATTCAGGTATTTTCCTTGTTTTATTCTTCTTTTTCTTCTTCTTATTTTATTTTTATTTTTATTTAAATACATTCCCATCTCTTTGTTGTTGTTTCTTTGGATTTGCTTCTTTTTTGGGGGCTAATTTTCAGGTAATTTTCTTGTACCTTGTTTCCATGTTTTTGAAAGAAGTTAGGCCAATTTGTCCAAATCAAAGGTTTAAACAGCCAATCAGGAGCCTGAATATTTTCATTGAGTTTTTTAATGAAAGGTAGTGTATGGTGGCCTGCAGGGGACATTTGAGAACACTTTAAAATATGTTTAAATGTTCAGGTTTAAAGGCCCTTATTGATTCATCCACCCGAGAAAAATGTCCCCGTCTTTCTGCGCTCGGTGGGCGTTGCGCACAGACGACAGAACACACATTATCAGCTGCCAGACGCCTTTCACACCTGCGACCTACAGGTGGACAATTAAAATAACAAATGGACGTCCTGGCTGCTACGCGGAGGAATGAACGGAGAGATTCATAAAACCGCAGGAGAGGAGAAATTTAATGAATTTAAATTCCTGCAGCCTCAAATTGTCTCCTGAAAACACCGTCACCACTGCCAGTCAGTCATTGCTTTTGAAATCTCTTTGCTGGGTCGCACATTGTTAAAACATCACACTCATCCCACCGATTGACCCTTTCACACAGACGTAGTTTCCACACGTCACTGCCACAATAACGCAGGGACAACAACTGTGTCTCCTCACTTTGCGATTATATCTTTAATTTAAAAAATGGTGAGGCGGGTTTTTTTTGTGAGACGCAGGGTGAAAAGAGGCTGCAGGCTGAGGTGACGCCTCACAAACAGCCTTTCACAAACGCTACGCACGGAAACAGAGCTCACACCCAAAAATCCAGCATCAGGTTTTCAGCTGACCTTTTCACGAATGTTCCAGCTTCTCTTTTTCATTGATTGCTGGCTGGAAAGTAAAGTTCAAATGTGATGACTGCCTCTGACTTCTTTTTTTTTTTTTTTTACAAACACAAAAAACATTTTATATAATCACTAGATTTGCAGTTGATTGTAGATTTTAACCCTTTGAAACCTGGAACATCAAATTCCTTGAATGGCATTCAAAAGCCTTTCAAACACGCGTTTCATTGCTTCAACATTTGCAACGTGAGCATATTGGTTTGATTTATTTTGAATACATGGCTAAAAAATCACTGGCAACTCGGTGTGGTGTCCCCCATATAGCAAGAAATAAGGAAAAGGTGGCAAAGATATAACCTCAAAACTTATAAGAGAGATAAATTATTATAAATTCATAATAATAATTAAATAGGGAAATATGTCAAAAATTATTAATATGGTAAAATGGTATTATAGTCATAATTAGAATTATTATGATCTCTCTCTCTATATATATATATAAATATATATATATATATATTTTAATGATAATTATTATATTATTATTATTATTTTGCTTAATTATTTTGAAAAACAAGCCTAAAAAGACATTGACAACTTGGTAAGATGGCCCTTAAAAGAAATTAGGAAAAGCTGGCAAGATAAATGACCTTAAAATTAGTTTTACAAGAAAGAGATCAAATATTATTATTATTATTATTATTATTATTATTATTATTATTATTATTATTATTATTATTATTATTATAAGTTAATAATAATTTTTTTTTTAAAAAACATAAGAAAGTCATATTATGGAATTTCGCAAAAAAAAAAAAAATCTTAAAAAATTTTTTTTTTTGTTTTTTTTGCTAAAGTTCAGTTAATTTTTTGGTAACTTGTAACTCAGAACATGCTCCTGGATGTTCCTGTGCTTTAAGATGAGGACATTGTGGGGACTGTGTGTACTCGACCTTGATAAAACTCTCTCGATACGCCGACAGGAAAGTAAATCTTTTCCCAGTTTAAATGCTCTAACAGAAAACCACTTTCTGCTTTTGGAGGCCGAAGTGTCGAACTCGGAGTAAACGGGCGTGTGAGAGTCACTGCAGAGCGAGGCATCAGTTATTTAGAAAAATGTCACAACTTGTCATCCATAATGTGTGCTGCTCTCTGGTCTTTATAAAGCAGATGACAGGCACTCTGTTTTTAATTTTTAGCCAAGCAGAGAGCCGCAGCATTCACACGGGCGATGTGGGTGGAAAAACAAACTTCATCTCTGGTGTTTCTCTTTACAAAGTGGCACGCTCACACGCGGCTGATTCCTGCGTTCACTCTGCAGCCGCTTCACAACAAAAATGAGCCCAAACAACAGAGGAGCATCTCTCATAAAAGAGACACGCCGCTCTTCTGATCAGCGTGACGACCTGCTCTCATCAAGTGTTTGCCGGCATTAAAGAGGAACTCACTGGGGAGTTATCAGCCGAGCTATCTTAAGACGCTCCACGTATAAACACGGCGTCAGCGGAGATCTCTGCGTCTCCTGAATTATTGAACACTAAACAGAGGATGACAAATCCCCCCTGCAGAGGCCGTGAATCATTTTTGGAGCTATCTGCTTGTGTAACCCACAAACAGCCTGTTTTCTGCTTCTTTCTGGGGTGCAGGGAGGTGGGTGGCCTCAAGTTCATACAGACACAGATGCAAAAGTTTTGTATTTTAGATCCCACAACTGGCAGAGACGCTTGTGCATGCGAGATGTTATCATGTGCTGCTGTTGCTGCTGCGTCCTCACTGCTGCAGACATGTTGATGAAGAGTGCATCACATTTTCATAGTGATAAATGGACTACGGTCTGCACACTGCAGATGATTTAATACACTATTTACTCTCTGCAGTATATGTGATTTTTAGCAGGATACGGGACGACACATGTTAATGTCAGGTGTGAATGCATGCACACCTCACTGGGATTTGAGTGTCATGTGTGATTAGATCTATAATGTAACCTGCACAGGCAACATATTCTAAATCCCAACTCATCACATATTGTCACACAACAATTAGTTCTGTTTTTTCAGTTTCTGGCTTTGAGAAATGGTGTGATTTGGGCAAAAAATCAGGATGAAAATAAATTGCCAAAAAGTTTTTTTTTTTTTTTAAAAGAAAGAAAAAAGTTACCTAATCTTTCCAAAAGAAAATGTGCCTTTCCTGATAGCCACAGCGTCTCTGGACCAATTTAAAAAGTTGTTGTTCCCATTAGTCACTTGGAGTGAAGAATGCTGGGAAAGGGGGTCCAGGTTGAAAAACGGTGCAGGTGCTCTTTAAGTTGAGCTGTCGCTGCAGAGGTAAGCAGTCACTGAGCTCTGCAGCTGCAGTGGAACAGCTCACAGCTAACGGCAGCATCACGGACGCTCTGCTCGATGTGATTGACGGCTGATTTGTTAGTCGGTACAGTTTCTGCAGAGACCAGAACGCGCCGAGACTCCTCCAGATGAGCTCTTTAAATCCAGAGTCCGATCTGTCAGGAGGAAAGAGGCCGGGACAGTGGAGGTACACAGCTCGTTTGTCTCCTATCAGCAGAGGCGTCGCCTCTCATTATTAACCGGCAAACAGCGGCGTAACCTTTGGTGTCACCAGCCGCGCGGGCCGGAGCCATCCGTTACAGTGACAGCCGCCGCGACAGTGACAAGCAGGAGTCATTAACTTTGACGAATGACGGTTATTATGTCACCTCTACTTACACAGGTTATTATGGTGCGGCTGCGTAACGCCGGGATCAAACAGCTGCTGATGAATGTGTGTGAGAGGATGAACCGGGAGGACTGCGGTGTGTGTGCGGGAAGATAACCTGCCCCCGTCTACACGTGCGGCTAATATTTCAGCCAATCAGCAGCAGGCTCTGCTTCCTCCTTCCTTCAATTATTGCCTGAACAAATTCATCTTTATTACAGAATCCTGAAGCTGCTCAATCATCTGCATCACCGACAAATCACTGCAGCTCAGAGTGAAGCTGCGCGCGGACCGTCACGTGTCAGCACGTGTGTTCACTCCATTTATTTTGTTCAGACACAACAAAGTTATTCAGAATTCCCACCTTAATTATTATTTCCGAAACATGATTAAAAATACGGACAGGTGACTCCTTTAACCCTTTGAAACCTGAGCAAATTGGCTTGATTTCTTTCAAAAACACAAGTAAATTAACCTGAAGTTTGGCACAAAAAAGGTAAAAATAAATAAATAAATAAAAATATATAGATAAAATTGTGAACATAATTATAAATATCCTATAGTTTTTCTGGACACTTTCCCTGTATTTTAAAAAATATGTTTTTAACTTCTAATAATTTCCCCCTGTCCCTCTTTTTTTTTTTTTTTTTTTTTTTTAAGCAGTTTTCAATTCTTTTTTTGTCACCTTTCCTTATTTCTTACAGTTTGTGGGACATCACTTACTAATTAGCTGAGTGCCTTTTCTGTGTTTTTTAAAGAAATCAAACTAATTTGTTCAGGTTTCAAAAAGAACGCGAAAGGCATCTGAATGATTAGTGATATTGTGGTAAAAAACAACCACTTTTCATGACACCATCCTGAAAGAAACGCAGTAAAAAATGGTAAAAACAATCGCTTTTCATGGTTCTTTCCCAGCAGGAAACACAGCTATTTCCTTAAAAAATAAGTTCCTCTTGTGGGACCATTCCTGCATAAAACCCGCCAACATCTCTGTAGCAAGCAGTCATTTTTGTGGCACTATCCGACATAAAACGCAGCAATGCCTGGGAAGAAAACAATGGCTTTTGTGGTATTATCATGGCAAGAAATTAAGCAATTTTTTCTGTGATAAATAATCTTTCATGCAACGCAGCAATGTCTGGGTGAAAAATCCCTGCTTTTCTTGACAGTGTTCTGGCAAGAAACAGACAGATGTCTTGGTAAAAAAAATAAACAGTTTAGTGGTTAGTTGGTGTTGACCAACAGTCTGCAGCTCAGCAGGCGTCTCTCCTCGGTGTCAAACCATCCACCAAAAAAAAGAAAAGAAAAACACGGTTTATTTTTTCTCTACAGAAAAAAACTCCAGTTTGTCCTCATATGGCACTGCAGAAATTAGTTCACATGTGACACTTTTTCTGAAACAGCAGTCAAAATATTTTCCTGAAATCAAACCCCCGCCGCTGCGTTTGAGCGACTGCTCCGAGTGAGACGGTGAAAGGTCGCCTTTCTGTGGAGACCTTGATGATGCAGATGAGTGAAGTTCGGCAGCTGCAGGCGGGTTATTTCTGGCGTTTCGGGGCTCTTCCGTTCAGACAATGAGGTCAGGTGGATAATGTCGACATATCAGCTGCTCAGCAGACGGAGCTGCTGGTTGGCTGGATCTTTGCTTTGTTGGACAAACGAGATTTTTAAATTCTTGTCCATCACATGTTGATGAGGTGTTGATGCTGTGGTGATTTTGATGCTGCTTTTATGCTAAGAACGCTTAGAGTGAATTTCTTCAAATTCAGCACAAACGTCCATTTTGCCCCAGTGATGAACTGATCAGATTCTGGTGGTCAAAGGTCACTGTGACTCTTATGAATGCAATATGAATGCAATTTTTATTTTTATAATTATAATAATAATAATAATTATTATTATTATTATCTTTTTTCTTTTCAAATTTGGCACAAATGTTTGAGTAGACCCAAGGATGAACTGACAAGAATCTGGTGGTCAAAGGCTAAGGTCACTGTGACCTCATAATGTGGTTTGGCCATTATTCAAGAATTTATTCTCTAAAATTTTAACACAAATGTGTAACAGGATAAAATGATGAAGTGATGACATTTTATATCCCAAAGGTCAAAGGTGAACTTCACTGTGACATCATATTTTCTGTCCATCACTCAGCGTCATGTCATGAATCTGGTTGAAAGTCAAGGTCACGGTGACGTTTCACAACATGTTTTTGGGTAAAAAAACTCAGGAATTCATAAACATATCATGATAAACTTTCACACAAATGTCTAATAGAATTAAAATTATGAAACAAGTAGTTTACTGTGTAATAGTTCACAGCGTGGAGTAATTAAAACGGTACAGGACACATATTTTTTAAAATATTTATTTATTTATGTGTTTTTTTTTACCATTCAACCTTGTCTCGAGTCTGCAAACTCAAACATGATGGACACATGTTCACCACAGCGTCCCAGAGCTCAAATAGCTCTTTTGTTCAAACTTAAACCTAAATGCATATTTCCTGTAAATGATTCTTTTTTTCAGTATAAACCTTTGAGATACATGTTTTAAAAAGGAGTCCTCAGCAAAAAATAACACAACAAAGGAAAGCAGACTAAAAATTTAACAAATAAAATAAAAGTAACAATGATTAGATGATACGAAATATTAAATAAAAAGACAGAAAATGAAAATGAGGAACTCATACTGTAAACAGAGCATGAAATGGATCATTCAGTCATTGATGGTAGAAAATTGTAAGTGAAACAAAATTATCAAGGTTTTTTCAGACGTTAGCCGCCGTGCGATGCTGGAAATCTTGAAAGAGCTTCTGCGTGTTGAATGTCGTGTTTGAAGCTGCAGATTTTTCGTGTTGACAGTTTTGACAGAAGAAGCAGTTTGTGAAACGGGAGATTTGGATGATAAGTGACGTTTGAGGTGTTGTTTCTCCTGAAGGCTGTAAAGCTGTTTGCTTTGGGCTCCTCAGTAGTTTTTCTCCTCTCAGCCATCTGAAGGTGGAAGCTGACATCATCGGCTTTGCATCACCGAATAAATGCTGGCAGTTTGGATTCAGAGCTGTTACAGTAATTTTGTGTGTGTGTGTGTGTGTGTGTGGGGGGGGGGGGGGGGCTGCTCTGCTGGTGTCTCGGTGTTTCACCCCCCCCGGGAGCCGGTCATCCTCCCGGTGCCCCGAGTCTCACATTTCCCCGAGTCAAATGATGATGACAACCGTAACATTTAACGGCTCGAGCCGGCCAGCCGCGACTGCTCACATTTTAAGGTCTGTGTAGCCGGCGCCATATGCTCGCACTCGGGCTGATTATCATCGGCATCCAGAGGCTCGATCCAGCCGTATCTCAGCTCTCTCAAAACCTGTCAGGGATTTTTTTCTCTGTGCTCTGGTTTTTTTATCTCCACTCACAGATGATTTATGCAGCAACCTTAACCCTTTGAAACCTGGATCGACATAAGTTTTCTTTTTGTTCAGACGCCTTTACAAGCTGTTTGAAAATTGAAAAAATCGGCCTAATTGGCATTGACCAACATGGCATTGACCAACTTGACAAGACATTGCAAAAATTTTTACTTAAAATTTTATTTAAATATAAAAAAGAGAAAATGTCCAGAAAAAAATATAAAAAATAAAAAAAATGTATTTATTATTATGATAATTTTATTTTTTTTTAATCTAAAATATTATTAATAATAAACTGTATACTATATTTACATGTCTTTTTTTCAGGTAATTTTCTTGTACATTTTTAAACTTTTCTTTGCTAATTTTTGAGCCTTTTTGGCTGTGTTGTTAACCCTCTGAGATCAGAGCAGATTGTCTTGATGGCTTTCAAACACACACACACACACACACACACACACACACACACACACACACACACACACACACAAAAGGCCTTAAAGAATAACAAGAATTCTGTAAAATAAAACAAAACAAACAAAAATGGAAATGAC
This sequence comes from Plectropomus leopardus, assembly GCF_008729295.1. Classification (NCBI taxonomy): domain Eukaryota; kingdom Metazoa; phylum Chordata; class Actinopteri; order Perciformes; family Serranidae; genus Plectropomus; species Plectropomus leopardus. The sequence goes on from NC_056481.1 coordinate 735,701, forward strand.
CTGGAAAAAAGTGCTTTAAGAATACTAACAATTCTGTAAAATAATTTCAAATATATTATCACATTATTTGTAAATATAGTTCCACCCATCCATTTTCTTCCGCTTATCCGGGGGGGTCGGGTCGTGGGGGCAGCAGCCTAAGCAGGGAAACCCAGACTTCCCTCTCCCCGGCCACTTCGTCCAGCTCTTCCCGGGGGATCCCGAGGTGTTCCCAGGCCAGCTGTGAGACGTAGTCTCTCCAGCGTGTCCTGGGTCTTCCTCGGGGCCTCCTACCGGTGGGACGTGCCCTGAACACCTCACCAGGGAGGCGTCCTGGAGGCATCCTAATTAGATGCCCGAGCCACCTCATCTGGCTCTTCTCAATGCGGAGGAGCAGCGGCTCTACTCCGAGCTCCTCCCAGATGACCGAGCTTCTCACCCTATCTCTAAGGGAGAGCCCAGCCACCCTACGGAGGAAACTCATTTCGGCCGCTTGTACCCGCGATCCTGTTCTTTCGGTCACTACCCAAAGCTCGTGACCATAGGTGAGGGTAGGAACGAAGATCGACCAGTAAATCGAGAGCTTTGCCTTTCGGCTCAGCTCCCTCTTCACCAAGACAGACCGGTGCAGAGTCCGCATTACTGCAGACGCCGCACCGATCCGCCTGTCGATCTCCCCGTTCCATCCTTCCCTCACTCGTGAACAAGACCCCGAGGTACTTAAACTCCTCCACTTGGGGCAGGACTTCATCCCCGATCCGGAGGGGGCACGCCACCCTTTTTCCGGCTGAGAACCATGGCCTCGGATTTGGAGGTGCTGATTCTCATTCCAGCCGCTTCACACTCGGCTGCGAACCGATCCAGTGAGAGCTGAAGGTCGCGGCCCGATGAAGCCAACAGGACCACATCATCTGCAAAGAGCAGAGACCTAATCCTGAGGTCACCAAACCGGACCCCCTCAACACCCTGGCTGGGCCTAGAAATTCTGTCCATAAAAGTTATGAACAGAATCGGCAACAAAGGGCAGCCCTGACGGAGTCCAACCCTCACCGGAAACGAGTTCGACTTACTGCCGGCAATGCGGACCAAGCTCCGGCACCGGTCATACAGAGAACGGACAGCCCGTATCAGGGAGTCCGAAACCCCATATTCCCGGAGAACCCCCCACAGGACTCCCCGAGGGACACGGTCGAATGCCTTCTCCAAGTCCACAAAGCACATGTGGACTGGTTGGGCAAACTCCCAAGCACCCTCAAGGATCCTGCCAAGGGTCCAGAGCTGGTCCACAGTTCCACGACCGGGGCGAAAACCGCATTGCTCCTCCTGAATCCGGGGTTCGACTATCCGGCGGACCCTCCTCTCTAGTACCCCCGAATAGACCTTACCAGGGAGGCTGAGGAGTGTGATCCCCCTGTAGTTGGAACACACCCTCCGGTCCCCCTTCTTGAAAAGAGGGACCACCACCCCAGTCTGCCAGTCCAAGGGCACTGCCCCCGATGTCCACACAATGTTGCAGAGTCGTGTCAGCTATGATGATGTCAATCAATGGTTCAGAGTTCCCCTCGCCCGGACGCGGGTCACCGGGGCCCCCCCCCCTGGAGCCAGGCCTGGGGGTGGGGCTCGATGGCGAGCGCCTGGTGGCCGGGTCTTTACCCATGGGGCCCGGCCGGGCACAGCCCGAAGAGGTGACATGGGACCTCCTTCCCGTGGGCTCACCATCCGTTGGAGGGGCCGTAGGGGTCGGGTGCAATGTGAGCTGGGCGGCAGCCGAAGGCGGGGACCTTGGCGGTCCGATCCTCGGCTGCAGAAGCTAGCTCTGGGGACGTGGAATGTCACCTCTCTGGTGGGGAAGGAGCCTGAGCTGGTGCGCGAGGTTGAGAAGTTGCGACTAGATATAGTCGGCCTCACCTCGACGCATGGCTTGGGCCCCGGAACCAGTCTTCTTGAGAGGGGATGGACTCTCTTCCACTCTGGAGTTGCCACTGGTGAGAGGCGCCGGGCAGGGGTGGCAATACTTATTGCCCCCCAGCTCGGTGCCTGTACGTTGGAGTTTACGCCGGTGAATGAGAGGGTAGCCTCCCTCCGCCTTTGGGTTGGGGGACGGATCCTGACTGTTGTTTGTGCCTATGGTCCAAACAGCAGTTCAGAGTATCCACCCTTTTTGGAGTCCTTAGAGGGGGTGCTGGAGAGTGCTCCTTCTGGGGACTCCCTCGTTCTGCTGGGGGACTTCAACGCTTACGTTGGCAACGACAGTGAGACCTGGAGGGGCGTGATCGGGAGGAATCTGAACTCGAGTGGTGTTTTGTTATTGGACTTCTGTGCTCGCCACAGATTGTCCATAACGAACACCATGCTCAAGCATAAGGGTGTCCATATGTGCACTTGGCATCAGGACACCCTAGGCTGCAGTTCAATGATCGACTTTGTAGTCGTATCGTTGGACTTGCGGCCGTATGTCTTGGACACTCGGGTGAAGAGAGGGGCGGAGCTGTCAACCGATCACCACCTGGTGGTGAGTTGGCTCCGATGGTGAGGGAGGACGCCGGTCAGACCTGGCAGACCCAAACGCATTGTGAGGGTCTGCTGGGAACGTCTGGCAGAGTCTCCCGTCAGAAGGAGCTTCAACTCCCACCTCCGGAAGAGCTTCGACCATGTCCCGGGGGAGGCTGGGGACATTGAGTCCGAGTGGGCCATGTTCCGTGCCTCCATTGCTGAGGCGGCCGACCGGTGCTGTGGCCGTAAGGTGGTTGGTGCCTGTCGGGGCGGCAACACCCGAACCCGCTGGTGGACACCGGCGGTAAGGGGTGCCGTCAAGCTGAAGAAGGAGTCCTATCGGGCCTTCTTGGCCTGTGGGACTCCGGAGGCAGCAGACAGGTACCGACAGACCAAGCGGAGTGCGGCGGCGGCGGTCGCCGAGGCGAAAACCCGGGTAAATATAGTTTTTTGGGGTAAATGTTTTCATTACTTCTTAAAAAAACTAACTACTAATTTCTTGCAATTGTTAGAACCAGTTCTTCCCAGTAAAAACATCGAAGTAATTTGCTCAGATTTTAATGATTTAAATGATTTAAGGTGTCTGAATACAGCACAAAAAAGTGATGTGGATACAGGTTTCAGAGGGTTAAGTTGCTCGTTGCCTTGTTTCTGAAAGAAATAGAACCAATTTGTTCAGCTTTCAAAGGGTTAACGAATGCACAGGAATTCGCCTCATTCACGCGGCGATGTAACTGACGGCGGGACGTCACAGTTTCACATTCGGCTGCAGCCATTTTGGTTCCATGAGGTTTTTTTACTGTATTGAGCCGCACAGCCAACCGTCCAATGACACGCTGAGCTGCGTCCACATCTGCTTCCTGTTTGGCTGCGTTTGAGCGATGTCACGGCTCCTGCAGAGGAACACGGACGGCAGCTTCATGATCTGAACTCTCTCTGAACAACAAGGTGGCTCAGTGACGGCCGATTAGCTGCCAAACTAACTGGTTAACTGCTCTCACTGTTTTCGGGAGGCTCCAGATGCTGATTGGTCGGCTGTGTGGTGGATTAGAAGCTCTGCTTGTGTTTGGCTGCTTGTTGGCGAGTCTTTCCCGTCCTGTTGGCAGCAGCGAGCGGCGGATTCAGACTCCAAACACTCTCTGTTCTCACTCTAAATCTAATAAAATGTGTCTCTCTTTCTGTTTTCGGTGCTGCCCTCTCTCCTCCTCCTCCTCCCTCCTCCACCTGCTCCTCCTCCATCTCCACCTGCTCCTCCTCCATCTCCGCCTGCTCCTCCTCCATCTCCACCTGCTCCTCCTTGGGCTTCAACACTAAAGGTAAGAGAAACAAACACACCCTCTGTGTTACACTGCTGTGGCCCTTACGACATTAAGGCGGGGCATCCTCCCCGGAGCTACACATATTTGTCTTTGAGCCTGTGTTTAAGGACTGTGGGAAATTTGTAAATCCACAATTATTTCAGTTTTCACAGTCTTTGGCTATAACAAATGGTGTTATTTTGGCGTTTTTTATTCTGGCGGATCCGCAGGTGTGAAAGGCGGCATTAAAAAATCACCTAAAAAATTAAAAGAAAAAAAGGCACAAATTTCTAAAAATGCAATTTTTTTTAATTACAAAAGTTTTTTAAAAAGTATTGCCAAAAAAATCAGAGAAAAAACAATTCAAAAGCTGAGAAAAATTTAAAAATAACCCAAAATTAAAAGAAAAGAAAATAGCCACAATTTCTAAAAGATAAAAAAAAAGATAAACTCGTGTACTTTAAAAACTGGCATTTAAATTAATACAAGATACAGTCATTTAAAGTTGAACGCCCCTATCATAACCCAAAATAATATAAACATACATCCCATCCCTCTGCTTTAAGAATTATTTGACATTCTTCCTCCTTTTTTCCAACACCTCCTCCCCTCTCATAACTAACAAACAGTCCCTAATAACTAACTAACATAACAACTAACTGCATCGAATAATCTGTCCATACTTGACTAAATGTACTTAATTTGATTCCACCACTTTTAGCAAAAATGCAGATTATTTTTCCAACTCTAGGAAATAAATGTTTAATGATAGCAGCTGTAAAGTTTTCTGTTTCTACTCACCACTAATTACTTACAACTAGAAAAATATTATAGAAGACGAAAAAAATCTGGGTAAATAAGCATCAAAATAGATCTTGTTCACTAAAAGGAACAAAAGAAGAAAAGAATCCATCCAGACCCTCGACAGAGGTCCTGGCTGAGCCCTCCGTGTCCTCACATCCTAAAAACAGCCCTGACTGTTTCAGATTAGTGTTGGACTGAGAGTCCACACTCTCCACATACTGTAGCTGCAGCGTCTTGGCTCCACGCTGACCTAAATCCAGCACGCTGGCTCGCTCGGGGCACGATGAACGATGCCATCGATTGGGTCGACTCCACGACTCGACCGTGGCCCAGAGCTGGCCCGAGCGCCTCTGACTGGAATGTGCCGCACACGAGCCAGAGCTGGCTGGTTACGTGTCCTCTGGTGGCAGCCAAACTCTACATACGGAGCATTTTCAGAGTGGTTTTTAACTTCCAGGCAGGAAATCAGCTTTAAATTTAAATGAGATTTGAAGTGAAACTCTCAACGAGCATTTAGTCATTTTAATTTACACCGAGGTGCCACTTTTTTAGAGGGGAACTCTGGTATTTTGCAAACTGGGCTCATTTTACTATGTTTTTGTGACAAAGTGACTAATAGGCACAGCAGTTTTTGAAGTTGGTCTGGTATTGAGAGAGTGCGCTGCAGCCGTGAAAAAAAGCTGTACTGTAACGCTCAGTTTGTTTTTGTTGCTGACAGGTTCAAATTGTTATTCTGAGTATCTGACAGACAGCATTAGGGAAAGGATCCCAACAGAGAGACGTGGAACATTTTGTACCTTTGGCTTGTTTTGGTCTGTTTTGTGTCAAGTCTCACTGAAGGACGTGTGTCACTGTGAAATGTCAGAAGAAAACTGTGGCAGTGTGAGTGATAATTGGAGTAAAGGAGTGCTGGTGATGGAAAACAGAATCTGATATTATTCTTATTTAAAAGACTTTCAGTAACATGGCTGAATAAGCCCTGACATTTGCAGACACAGCAGTCTTCCCAGAGGTGGACTATTAAAGGAAAAGTTCACCCTAAAATGAATATTCAGTCATTATCTCCTCACCCTCATGACGACTGAAAGTCGGCTGAAGTTTTAGAGTCCACAAACACTGCCGGAGGTTCACTGAAGTTCACGGGAAAGGGCGTTGCACTCGTGTCCATTACCTGTGATGACGATGACAGTAATAGTACATGTTGTATTGTAGTATGAAAATGTTGACGATGTTTAGAATAGGATGACAGTAACAGTACATGTTTTACTTGTAGTACAGATTAAGAAGATGATGATGATGATAGGATGACAGTAATAGTACACTGTGTACTGGTAGTACTGATGATGATGATGATGATGATGATGATAATGATTAGGTGACAGTAACAGTAGATATTGTACTTGTAGTATTAATATTTTGAAAAGCCACAGACTGCATATTAGAAATACCTTGTCGTAAAACACAACACAGATCTACACAACTCTTTTTTGCAGCGTTCAACACTCTGATGTCTAAAGTCTGAGCATGATGAACTGCTGAAGACATGTCTTCATGATACATCAGGCTCTCTTATGTGAACATGAGGTTATATCTTCTGCTTGTTACGTGCTGTCGTCAGTGCAGATTTGGGGTTGAAAGTCTTGCTGTTGTAACAGGCAGACGGGTGGAGCAGACAGCTAAGATTAACTCGTTCTTTCTTCTCCTCTTTATCTGCCTCTTTCCTATTAGCTGCGAGTGATTGTTTCTGTGTGAATTATCCTCATACCCGTTTAATAGCGTGGAAATTGATTAAGCAATTAGTGGGAAGCCACTGTATTTAGATCAAAGCAGATCATCACATTAAGTTGGGAGAGATTAACACGGCCTGCGGCGAAATTGGAAGTAATGGCTTCAATAATGGTATGGCAGTAATGCTGCAGCTCCTGACAGGGGATTTATGCCTCCTTTTAACTCTCAACCTGACAATTTTTTTATGCTCAGGGTGTGGCGGTCACTGCACTTTTATTTCATACTTATTACTCAAAGCATGTTATCTGCAGGAAATATGCCACCTACAATATGCTGAAAGGCTCCAGTTTATAGTCAGGGCCACTGCAGTGGTTTGAGAGTGGGAGATGAGGAAAACTTTAACGAAAACCAAATTAGAGCAAAGGCAAAGCTGTGAGCATTCAAATGTTTTATAGAGCAGAACATTTTAGATTTTTCTTTGTCTGTTTGTTTTTAGTTATTCTCACTATGTATTTACTATTTATTCTTTCTATTTATTTATGTGCTTGTCTGTGTTTTTATCTGCTAATTTGCGGTCCTAGTCCCTCGTTAGGCTTTTAGGGAAAGATACATGTTACAAAACACTCATAAACTAGCAATTAAGCAATCAGACAAGCAGCCACATAAATTCATTAGTCATCCAGCAAACATGAATCCTCAAATTCCCATTTATTGCAGAAAAGTTTTCATGCTTGCATGAGGTGTTATTTCAGGCAATTCAAAAAAGCGATATCTTCCAAAACTGCAATGGAAATGCTTTTTTTACATCACACGATGGTCAACTATGACCTCAGAAATCCCTCATACGTGGCCGCTCCCACGTATAAGGGGCTCGCCTTTCCATCATGGCTCCATAACACGCTTACGTGGCCTTGGATTGGAAATAACGGCGGCTAGTGCGGTGGCTGCAATAGAAATAAAGTGCTAATTTGAACATCCATCGCCATGGTTACTGGGATGTTATCACCAGAGGAGAAGTCACACAACATCACTCAGTGGAAACACAGTCAGCTCCACGTTGTGTTTTATCTACATTTACTAAATATTGCTTAGGTTTTGTGCATATCTGTAATGCAAACCTGCCTAGTGTTGTTGTCTGTGGTCAGCTGGAGTTAAACTCAGCGTCAGTGCTGCAGAGACAGAACTATTCATGACATTAAAGAGGTTCGAGGTCAGTGAGCAAAGCTATAATGTTTCATGGTCAGTTCTGAAAATACATCTGATATACGTAAGTAACTTTTGTTGAGTTGCTTCTCAGCAAAATGTTCAAAGTAATTTAAGTTGATCTTTTATTGTGGAAAGTAAACAATGGAGGCAGTGAAGCAAAATGTGCTGCTGTGACACAATGAGAGATAGTCAAGTGTTGCCATCTTGGTTCACACTGCTTTGGAACCTCCTTGTTTTTGTTCAGGTTTCTAACAAAGTTAGCTATTTGCTTCCTCCAACAGTTAGTTAATTAGCACAACCGTTCCAGGTGAATTTTCGTGAGTTTGTGAGTTGCAAAATGCTCCACATTGCATTTCATTTGAGCACAGCATAAGGGAATTAGTGTCTTGCAAAACTGTCATGCAGCAGTCGTCGTCCTGCTGCTTAGCGTTCCTGCAGCAGGATGGAAACCCTCGATATCTTCCAGGTTTAGTCGCTCTCTCTGTCGGGACGTCACAATATGAGGCGCTCCATCTCGAGGGAATCCAGTGTGAACTCTGCTGCAGCTCTCTGTTGTTTTGACAGACTGCATCCATCTCCCTGCAGCCATAATCCTCAGTGTGCAGGGGTCATTTCATGCACTTGGATGGGATTACATGAACTGGAGGAGAAAACAAGAGCGGGTGCAGATAAACTGTGTACATGCACCATAAATCTTTGTTTGCAGTCCTGAATATGAGATTTTTTGCCCTGCAGATCTTCAACACACTGTGCATTTAAATGCACTTTTTTTCTCATTTTTTCCCTCTCTGTGTTTTGTTTGAATCATCTGATGAGCTGCTGGTTGACTTGACAGGTTAATTTTAGACACATTATTAAATCACTTTCGTCTGAGATACTTGACAGGCCTGTCTGTGCTGCTGCTGCCAGATTCAAGTCATTTTTGTGCTTTATTATCAAAACATGACGTTTCCTTTCCCCATCACTTGATCATCTCATTTCTGTCACTGAAGTTCATTAATCTAGTTTCGGTAAAGCCACACATGGGTGCAATACTTTTTTGAAAAAGTTATTTTGTAATTCAAACACAGATCTGAATAGATGCTTAAACTTTAACTTGGAGCGCAACACTCATGAACAGCTTGTGTTTCACAACTTGTTTTCATTGCGTGTGCAGATACAGAGACTGCTCAGCTCTATGGTATCTGAAGATGACTCATATCTGCTCATGCAATAAAATCAAGATTTAAAAAATACCCGACATTCGCGAGTCCAGTCCCATCCAGACGGAACGCTTAATTCATATTTAATCACTCTAAAGTTTGGTCTCCATCAGAGACCGTCTGTACCAGCATCATATGTCTCTGTGAAGCAGAAACTATCAGCAGCAGCCGTCACAACACCAGTGCATACACTGATCCCAATGACTCAGAAACATTAACCCTAAACTGTCTTTAGTTACTGAAGATTGTCTTGGCCTCCAGGACAGTTTCAGAAGAAGGGCGGATGGAAACACATTTAATACATGTCCAACTTGTTCCGGAAACGATGGATCAGATAGTGCTTGGCTGTACTTCAGAAGCGTCAGAAGAGTTAAACTTTATTTCTGAAGACATTGTGTTAATAGTTGATGACTCAGCACCTTATAAAGCTCAGTATGCACCATGCGATTTTGGGCTGTCACAGACAAGAGATGACCATGGTGTAAGGCTTGGCGATAAAACTATAACGATATCAAATAACTTCCTTGATTGAAATATGAGACGTAGTGGATAGAACGCATTCAAGCCATGTTTTGACAGACAACAGGAACAGCCAATGATAATAATTATAGCGTTGCAGTGAACCAAATGCAGTGAACAACTTTGACTCTAGAACAGCTGAGTGTTTGACAGCCACAGCGCTGAAACAACCAAATTAAAGTGACTTCTTTAGACTTCTACAGACTACTTTGTGTTAGTTGATTAGATGTAATGTTGGCAGACTGTTGGCAGCTATAGGAGGAGTAGGCCTACTCAAAAGTTTTTATTTCCTGAGTAAAATGATTACAGAAGTTTGACAGAAGTTGAAGTCAGAGTCCTGCAGTCAGGAGAGGTTGGCCTATTATCAGCACAATGTGCTCAGATTTACCTGAAGTTTGTTAAAGATGGAGCTTTTCATTTTTATACAGTTTTATTAGTAGAATAGGTCCTCCAGTTGGTGATGCTGTTCTACAGTATATTTGTCATGTTCGATGTCTGACAGAAAATAAATATTTAAACCAAAATTAACCTTATGATAGCTTTACATCTCACTTAGTCACTGAGTCAAATGGAACCTTTAAGCTTGACAGAAATAGTGATTTTATGTATATTGTGATATATTTCGATATCAACTGATATGAAAAAAAAAATTTCGTGAGAAGACTTTATTCCATATCGCCCAGCCCTACCATTGTGAATGAAATGTGGCAATATCTTTGGACATGGCTCCAAAATGGTGGTCCTTCATTGCACAAATTTGGGATGGCCACCTCACTGTGTGACTGCTGTTACGACCTACGGCTACTAACCAGCCAAGAGGAATACAGCATGAAATGACATCCGTGTCACAGAGTGGAGCTGTAACAAACTTATGACGTTGCAAAAATCTCTCAGTCTGCAGGAGGCTTCAGCCACGGCTTACAGGACGGATTGTGCAAACTTTACCAGACAGAAGAGGAATAGTGCATCAGTTGCAAATCAAGACCAAGACCATCTATACTGACAGGCCTGTCACTGTGGGTTCCCCTCTGCAGGAAGCAAGAGAGCCATGACAACATGCTTCAAAGACCTTTTTCCTGATTGACTGACTGAATGATGGAAAAGATCACTCTTTATCTGGCTAAGAAACTTTGATTTTGGATAAAAGAAGAAGAGAACACTTTGAAAATAGACTACGGCTTCTCTTTAAAGCAGCATGGTCACCAAAAGAAAAAGTTTGCAGCATGCCTTGATTTATCTAATTCTACACAATATCTATGGGTGAGTTTCCATTAACCCGCAAACTGCGCAAATTTACATTATGAATATAAAATATATCTAATAGAAACAGTAGAGAAAACTCCTGTTTATCTGAAAAAAGTTTTTATGCTCAAACATATTTCAGGCGATTGGGAAAAGCCATAGATGGCAAAACAGCAATGGAAACACTTTTTTGTCACATGATGCTATGGCTCCTTCATGATGCAGCAGGAGCTACAAGAACTGTTATTCTTCAAAAGTTGAATGGATCGTCTGGAAGTTTTGAATCCACAATCCCTCTTTGAGATCGTGGACTACACCTCCCACAAATCCCTCATACGTGGCCACTCCTACGTATAAGGGGCTCTCCTTTCCATCATGGCTGTATAACACATAATTGCCATGGTTACTGGGATGTTATCACCAGAGGAGAAGTCACACAGCATCACTCAGTGGAAACACAGTCAGCTCGAAATTGTGTTTTATCGACATTTTGAAAATATTGCTTAAGTTTTGTGCAAATCTGTGATGGAAACCTGCCTACAGAGAGCCGAAAGGCAGTTTGGAAATGATGAGATACAGAAAGAGAAACAAAAAACCAAAATGTGTTTGAGAACCGGCGAAAGAAAAGAGGCAGCGGCTGTAATAAAAGCAGAATGAGAGAAATTCATGGCGGACATATAAAGTGAGTTTGATACAGCTTTAAAAGAGATGGAGTTTTGTGGCAACCACAGAAAGAAAGAGGGACTGAGATAAAGCCGGAAACAGACGTGGACAGAAACACACAGAGTTGGTGTGAGAGAGGTGCTGAACTGAGTTCTGTATATTCCCAGTCCACCTGCTGCAGCTGCTGATATCCTCCAAAAAAACTCTGAGTGGAAATATGATTTCACACTCATCAGTCATGCAAGCTTAAACTCACCACTCTGCCCTTTACACACACACACACACACACACACACACACACACACACACACACACACACACACACACACACACAGAGCAGAGTGGAGTGGTGTGGGTCAGTCATGGAAGAGCACCTTCACACCAGGAGCTTTCAGCACAAATCTACACTAAATGCCAGCCGGGGTATTTCTCATAAAAATATCAGCTCATACAATGGAGTCAGACAACAGCGACACAATGAGCAGCACCCAGAGGAGCGCCGCCGCTTCAATGACACCCGTTAGGCCCTGATTAGAAACCTTTGTGTGCGGATAATGGATAATTCCTCCCCTCTGTTTGCCATTCACAGCAAAGTCCAATAGCCAGGTAGAGCCGGGAACTAACTTTTGTGTGTGAGTGTGTGTGTGTGTGTGTGTACGTGTGTGTGTGTGTGTGTGTGTGTGTGTGTAAGTAAATAAAACAGCACCTGGTGTAGCCAAAAAACTAAACTTTTAAAAGCCCAGCTGCTGTGTTTAGAGGTTTGGGCGATGACGCAGAGCATGTTAAACCCCAAAAACTACAAAGAAGAAGATAAAACTGCACGGCCTCTATTAATTGCTATCAACTAAAGGGATAGTTCACCCAAAAATGAAAATTCAGTCATTATCGCCTCACCCACTTCCTGATGGAAAGTCGTAGTGTTTTGTAGTCAAGACCACACAAACTGAGACCAAGACTTTAAGGGGCCGAGACCGAGTCAAGGCCGAGACTCTCTCTCTACATATACAGTATATATATCTATATCTATCTATATATATTTATATAGAGATATATAATTGCTCTTCTTGCTCTGCACTTTCACTTGTTTATGTGTGATGTATTTTTTAGACGTTGTAAATCAGAGCTCGCTCTCGATGCATTGAGACTAAAAAAAAGAGAATTTAACAGCAGCATAGTGAAAATGACCATTTTTACAGCTCAAAGAAAACAATGCTGCACTCCTCTGTAATTGTTTCAGTTTTTCTGTGAACCTTTAAAGAAACCTCACACGCCAAACTTTCAAACACACTGCAGGATTTTAATGACGGGGGATCTCTGCCGTTTCATCTCTTTAGATTTAACTGGAGTTACAGCAGCGCAGCACCTTCACTACTGGGTTTTGTATAATGGGATGTTTTTAAGGTAAAATTCCTGGCTGCATGTGCTGCGATCTGCAGAGATAAACAGAGATGGAGACGCAGAGAGCTTCTGAATGAAAGGAAGCTCCAGGTTTGAATGATATCAGTTCATAAATAGACGTTCGAGGTTATCAGCCTCGTAGATATGATGTTTATAAGGTCCTGCTGCAGTTATCAGCGTGTTAGACGGCCAGGTTTGTTCTTATGTGGCGTTGGGGGATGTTAGCTGATGTAACAGCAATATAATGAGCACGAAAGTACACATAGGAAGTAAAGCTGCGTTCATGTGACGTCGGAAGGTTGGAGTTTCCGAGTTGTGAAGTCGGTCTTCAGACTTGAACGTGTTCATTAACTGAGAGGTTGTAAAGTGGGAACAAGATAGAAGTTACAAGATGGGCTGCATTTTAAGCTAAGAGTGTTTAAACAAGAGGTTAATTGCTGTTTCCAGTTTATTTATATTTTATATATTATTTTAGTTTTTATATTTTTATATTTTTTATATATAATCGAGGTGACTCTACATGGACAGCAGTTAGCATGAACACCATATTACACTTGTATATTCAATATGTGTGAATTAGTAAAAGAAAATATCTTCCCATTGACTTGACATTGACTTTTTGCTGCCATGTTTCTGCATTTATGACGTCAAGCCGGCGTCTCATGTTATAAAATAACGTCGCTATCAATGTTAGTATTCTGGCTGCTGCAGAGTTCACAGTTTGTTTGCTGCAGCTAATAGACTCAGAAACTAAATTGTGCAACTACTAAAAGTAAATTATAGCCAATAGGAACAAAATAACCGAATCTATAATTTTTTACCGTCAGCTGTTGACATTGTTTCCATGTTTTTCGCCATTTCCGCTGCCCTGAAATGTCATATAAATATCACAACTCGAAATCATTAACATTTCCCAATTTCTCATCGTGTTTATGACTATGAGCTCGTAACTTTTAAATATTGCAAATACAACCGTATAGTCCGTATATCTCCATGGTTACTTCAACCAAAGAACGTTGTCGCCATCTCTCATTCAAAACAAAAAACAATTACATGAATGTTGACCTTATCTATAGACACCCAAAACAGTTTTTTGGTACCAGGCTGTAAACAACTCTATTTCTGCTGTAAATTTGAACGTTTTACCATGGAGGTCTGTGAACTGCAGGTTTTGGCACTTTGGTGATTCGGCATTCGGAGCAGACTCATCAGTGCAGCAGAAGCTTTCGAACCACGTCTGTGATGCTGATAACAGTCAAGACATGCAAAATACAGTGAGAGAGGAAATCTGGAGCTTTTATCATTTTCAACAGAAGGAATGCTACTTGGCTGCTAACTGCTGTTAGTGTGTGTGTGTGTGTGTGTGTGTGTGTGTGTGTGTGTGTGTGTGTGTGTGTGTGTGTGTGTGTGTGTGTGTGTGTGTGTGTGTGTGTGTGTGTGTGAGAGAGAGAGAGCCAAAAGTTGCTGTGGTTTGCTAAATTATTGTGGAGCCGTCATCTTCAGATCCTCAGCAGATACTGAGCCTTGTTTTGGTTGTATAAGCTGTTATCCCCATGATGCGAGTCTTTGTGTAACATGGTGTTGAGATAGCGAGTTGTTTTGATAACAGTGTAATTTTCTCAAAGTTTCCACGTTTCCATCATGGAGATCAGAGCAGCAATAACAGGAGAGAGATTTGATAGTCCTGCACAGATTATCACAAAATGACCAAATAAGAGATCATTACAGCAAGTCATGATGGTAAGATGATGATATGATTTTTTTTACTGGATGAGCTGTTGAAATAACTCTCCTGGTAACAGTCTTAAAACGGAAATATAAGCTCCACAAACAAAAGATCTAATTATTATAAAAAAGGGTTTATCTCAAGATGATGTGATAAGTCCCTGAAAGCCACACATACTCTACATTTGTGCATTGTTTCGTATCACATCAATGTTTCTAAAGAGACATGATGTGACCAGGAGGTGGAGGGGATGGAGAGACAGCTAGGAGAAACGCCTGCCAAACTGCAAACCACTTTTCAGCATCAACTAACTACTAAACTGGCTAATTTAGTGAGTCATTTCTGTATTTCCAGCGGCTTTTTAGCCACAGAACAAGGGTGTTTTTGGGGACTGTTTGCTGTTTTTCTTTTGAGGATGGTGCCACCAATAGCATTTGTTTTTTTAGAGACAGATCTCTGCATTTCTGGAGGCTTTTTAGCAGATGGATGGATAAAAAAAAACCCAAAAAACGGGGACTTCCATGCGGGAGGCTGGTGTTCGCTTATCGCCTGAGTGTGATGTTTTTTTCTGAACTTCACCATGTGCCTTTTTTGCCAAATCCTAACCATCCATGCCAACACGTGCGTTTGTTGACTTCCTGGAGTTGCACATAACCACGTGCAGCGTCGTCCCACTACGTGCTTGTGTGACATCAAGGTAGCGGCATCCAGAAACGTCAACAGCAGACGCAGAAGGAAACCTAGAGCGTAACATGTAGACACTGAAGTCCACTGACAAAGCAACAATGTGTGACGACTTGGGAAGAGAGCATGTTGGCCTTTTTGTTGTTGATAAAGTTGATTGAATATTGCTCTCATACCAGCTGACGGTGTTTCTGAGTGCTGTAGAATAAGTGATTCTTCACACAAGGAAAAGACAGGAAGTGACAGTCCCATAAACCGTAATAAATACATGCCAGGAGATCAAATGGTTAATGAAACGAACCTCCAGCTATTGTCAGCTCCCATATATTTTTATCAGTGTGTGTGTGTGTGTGTAAAAAAGTGTGTTTCTGCAGAATAACAAGTGGAGAATGATCAGGGAGCCTGTGCTATAGAGTCAGATTCTGCTCCTCGCTCGTCCTCATCATTTGTGCAGAAACCTTTTTAAAACTCCTGTGTGGGTTTTTAACGAAGCGCTGAAGCCGCCGTGCAGCAGCAGACCAAAGGCCTGACAGTTAAACACACACACACACACACAAACACACTAAAAGTAAGAAAAAAAAAATCTTCTTTTCCTGGATTGTTCCTCCAAAAGTTTCGTAATATCTCAGAGCCGCCTGGCAGCTTTTTGGAAAACTGTGACACCTCCGTGAACAAATGATTAATACCACCCGGTTAAAGTGTGAAAGCACAGCGGGAGAGCTCGTTCCGGCCTGAATCATGTTCCATTTAAGATGTATTCACTGATAAATACTGAGGAGGGATTTATTATTTTTTATTATTTTACCTTCCTGGAGCTGGCAGGTCGGAGGAGCACATATTAGTTTCACTCTGGTCCCCTGCAGCGCTGCAGCAGCCGTCAGAAAGATAAAATCACATTTCTATTGACTTTCTTTTTCATTACTATCATTTCGTCTTCTTCTAGATTCTATTTATTATTTATCATATGGATTCTTTTCTATTAAGTCTTTTCTTTAGTCACTAAAATGAACCCTTTGGGCCCGCTTTAATATTACACACACTCGTACGGCTCTGCACACAAAATAAAGCCTTAAAAATATTATATATTAGTCACATTTTGTTTTCAGTCCTAAAAATTGTTATTAAATATTCATTAATTTGCCAGTTTTTTTCTCATGATGCCACTATGTTTTTGGATGAGAAAAAAAAATTATATATATATATATATATATATATATATATATATATATATATATATATATATATATATATTTATATACATATATTTTCTCCATATGCCAAATATGGTAAAAAATGACATCATCAGGTGGAAAATAGTAAAAATGAAAAATTCCAAGACAAAAGCCAAGAATGACACCCAGAAAAATAATACAACAAAAATCAATAATAGCAGTTTGAATGGGTTTCAATGGAGCATTTTTTTGCACTTAACAATATGAATCAATCTTGCCAAATTATTGCCAAATTATTTATATATTATTATTTATATATTATTATTTATATACTGTGACGCGCGCAGTTATATAACACAGCAGTGTCACCTTAATTAGAATTGGTTTGACTTCCTCATCGTCTGCTTCACCAGCTTTACTGCAGATCTAATTAACTTGACCTCTGTGTGTTTCAAGTGTGTGTGTGTGTGTGTGTGTGTGTGTGGGTGTGGGTGTGTGTAATTGCAGTTCTGAGTGACAGCTGTCCAGCCGTGACAGATCATTGTTATGTTACGGTCTCTTCCTGCTTCCTTGGGTGTCAGATCAGACATCAGATCAGTGAGTTTTTCCTTTAGAAAACATTCAGAAGTTTTTTCCCCCTCTTATCTTCTCATGGCATCTTGAATTGTACAAAATAATAATGCTGAATGAACATAACATAACATAACATAACATAACATAACATAACATAACATAACATAACATAACATAACATAACATAACATAACATAACAACACAAACACAACACAAACAAACATAACATAACATAACAAACATAACATAACAATATAACAACATGATAACATAACAATATAACAACATGATAACATAACATAACATAACATAAACAGCATACCATAACATAACAACACAACACAACAACAAACATAACAACATAACATAACAATATAATAACATAATATGATAACATAACATAACATAACATAACATGATAACATAACATAACATAATAACATAACATAACATAACAACAACATACATAACAGCATAACATAACATAAACATAACAACATAACATAACATAAGATAACATAACATAACAATATAACATAACATAACATAACATAACATAATAACAGAACATAACATAAATAACAACATAATAACATAACATAACATAACATAACATAACATAAACATAACAACATAAGATAACATAAGATAAGATAACATAAGATAACATAACATAACATAACATAACATAACATAACATAACATCACATCACATCACATCACATCACACACATCACATCACATCACATCACATCACATCACATCACATCACATCACATCACACATCACATCACATCACATCACATCAACATTTGCAAGACTGACTCTACATCTGGATGTAATTTGGATAATTTAACTACCACACTTTAGTTTTAAGTTAAAGGGAGTCCTCCTCCTCCGCCTCCTCTCCTCTCCTCTTCTCCTTTCCTCCTCTGCCTCCTCTCCTCTCTCTCCTCTCCTCTCCTCTCCTCTCCTTCCTCCTCCTCCTCATCTCCTCTCCTCTCCTCCTCCTCTTCCTCCTTCTCCTCCTCTCCTTTCTTCCTCTCCTTCTTTCCTCCTCCTCCTTTCCTCCTCCTTCTACTCCTCTCCTCTCCTCCCCTCCTCCTCCTCCTCTCTCTTCCTCTCCTCCTTCCCTCCTCCTCCTCCTCCTCTCCTCCTCCTCTCCTCTCCTCTCCTCTCCTCTCCTCTCCTCTCCTCTCCTCTCCTCTCTCTCCTCTCTCTCCTCCTCCTCCTTCCTCCTTTCCTCCTCCTCCTCTCTCTCCTCTCTCTCCTCTCCTCCTCCTCCTCCTCCTCCTCCCTCCCCCTCTCCTCCTCCTCCTCTCCTCTTCTCTCCTCTCTCTTTCCTCTCTTCCTCCTCCTCCTCTTCCTCTCCTTCTCCTCTTCCTCTCTTTCTCCTCTTTCTCCTCTTCCTCCTCTTCTCTCCTCTCATCTCCTCCTCCTCCTCCTCTTCTCTCCTCTCCTCCTCCTCCTCCTCCTCTCAGTAATCGATGCCTGTTAGCCATCGGGTCTCTAATTACAGACAAAAACAAAATTTTCTCCAATTCCACCTGAATGACTTTTGCTCTCTCCAGATAACTGCTGCGGATGGATGATGATTGTTTCGATACAGGAAATGAGGTGTGTGTGTGTGTGTGTGTGTGTGTGTGTGTGTGTGTGTGTGTGAGTGTGTGAGTGAGTGATAGGATCTAGTTTGGTAGAGAAACTATATTGTTAGGCTGATAGTGAGCGGGCGTCTCTCTCTCGGAGTGGGCTGTTTCGGTGTTGTGTTGTTTGGAAATGATTCAGCTCGGCTCGTTTCCTGCAGATTATTAACTGGGATTTCCATTTAGCGTCTGCGAGCTAATTACAGCGGTCAGACGATGATGTTTTCAGGTGAAAGTGCTGCATTGTGGTGACTCACCGCCGCCGCTCACGACTCTGTTTCTACTCCACAGAACTACTTCACCTGTCGGCATTTCTGCTTTTGTTTCTGTCTATAAACGAGTTTCAGTTTCAGGAAATTAGAAATCAAAACTTAAATAGAAACAAAACAAAGAAGACATTTGACTGAAAATGTTAGTTATACATTTACAGTCAGACTCCAAGTCAGAAACAAACCAGCCACCATTACATCTGATTTAACATAATTTGGGACGAGATTCACTATTTACAGAAAATAATGACGACTCTCGCAGCCGCAGGATGAGACTTTTTAGGAAAACATAAATAAAACATGTTCAGCAATCTGGACATTAAAAACACAATATTAAAAAAGTCAAGTCGGCAAACTGGATCCATCATAAATATAAGTTAATATAAGAAACAATCATTATGTGGTGTCATTTGAGGCTGTGGCCTCAGTGCATTATGGGGCGAGCTCGGGGGACTAAAGTAAACAACATGACCGTAAACTGTTTGTGCAGCACGTATCCATAGCAACACAGCATGCAAGTGTGTCTTGACCTCTGCGTCCCCTCAAAGGTTTCCAAGAAAAATCTTAGAAAGAAAGAAAAAAAAAAGAAAGTAAGAGAAATAACAAGACAGTTACAAGGATGTTTTATTATTGTTTCATATTATTCTTTGAAATGCTGGAAACTTTAACCCTTTAACTCCTGGATCAGCATCAGTTTTCTTGTGCTGCATTGAGACGTTTTTCTAACTTATGATACTCTCGACTCGTCACATGGTGCCGCTCTGCCAGTGACCTTCACCGTCTACTTATGATGTTTTAGGCGTCCTTCTGCGTCAAAAACCAAAACCACACAGCAACAAAAAAAGAGGTTTTTATTAACAGTGAGGGTGTTTTTGGTGTTAAATGCTATTTATTTTTATATTTTGCTCTCTCATTCTGCTCTTTATGTCAATTTAATAGCAAAATGACAATAAAGCTAAACTGAACTAAACTGGTATTTCCAACTGAGAAGCCATAAACTACGCTCTCTTCAAAGCCACCAAACTTCATTAACAAAAACAGTGATTTTAGCTTTCTGAGCACCAAAGCGGCCGGTCTCCTGCTGCTTCAGTCAGTAAGGTAGTTTGTATTATTTTGTTATTATAAGTATTGTTGTTATTTTATTTTTATTTTTCACACAATAACACAAACTAACTAACTGATGGAAGCAGCAGGAGACCTGCAGCACCTGTCTTCTGTGAGGTAAAATAACTGGTTTTCTTAATGGAGTCTGGCTTTGAAGAGCGCGATATAACAACTTCAGAGATCACTGACAAAAACGCAACGTCATGAAAAAATTGCGTATACTTTGTGTCTAAAATATGTTTTGCTGCCATCCCCGTCCACTGCAGTACATTGTTTAACTTCAGTGTCAGTACTCCGTCTGCTTCTCCAAACTGACACCTTCTGTAGGTCTGTAAGCTCACATAAAATCGTCTTCAAGGATCACTTTAATTCCTCCTAACTGAGGATCCAGTTCTAGATTTAGTGATTTTTAAAAAAGATGCTATTTGAATGTTTTGGAAAAACAAAAAAAATGTTCCTTTAGACCTCATACTGTTCAATATGTGTGAAATCAGCCCCGTCACTCTGAAGCTGACTATCTTTAAAATAACAAATATGTATAACTAACTAACCCTCATGTCGCATTTTGGGGCTGTTACATCATCCTGGTGAAGGATCAGACTCACTTGTTGTGGCCTGCACGCTCTCTTCCTGCAGCTGCGGCTCTACTGTCATTTCCCCGCTGTATCACTGTGGCATCTCTTATCTGTGCTGTATTTCAGTGTGAAGACAGGCGTGACACAGAGGAAGTTTTATTCACTGCGAGTCGCAGCTTGAACAATATCAACTTAATGTGCTCTCAGAAATGTCAGAACCGTCAGGGGAGAGTGTTTTTAATCTCCTGAGCAGGTGATTTGAGCTGTGAGCGCAGGAAATGTAGAGTGTGAGAAGAATATTTTTCCCCGTGATGAGACCTTTTCAACCAAACAGACAGATGCATCGCTTTGGTGGAATTAACTCAGGCACGTGCGCGCACACACACACACACACACACGTATGTGTGTTGGAGCTTGTTAGCAGACATGTTTTCTTGTCCATCAAACATCTCCAGCTTCACTCCCTCTGACCTTTTGTTTAATTAACCACCTCGCTCTCCATGGAGCCTAAATGTGTGTGTGTGTGTGTGTGTGTGTGTGTGTGTGTGTGTGTAAAGATATTTAGAAATGAGTTGCCACCATGGGTTTGCTGTGTCGCTATGGTAACTGAGCAGTACGCACTGACCTTAAGCTCAAACATTTGTATTTCTTTATTTATTTTTTTGATTAATTACATTATTTGTCGATGCAAAAACAATCGAATGGCTACAATAACATCGAACAGATGTATTGCATATAAGAGCCAATACATTATTTGTCACAACACATCAAAAATAAATAGAAAGCTAAATATATCTCAGCAGGTCAGAAAAAACAGCGAGGTTGAATAAAACATATCTCGTAAAAACTGTTTTTCCCATACAAGGGAGTTCTAATTTAATTTGACCTGTCCATGAATGAGTGAGTAGTAATCAATACTTTGAAATGTGATGCTAATTCCTTAAACATCTTAAACAACAAGAGTCAGAAACTAAACTGATAAAAAAAAAGTGAAATAATTCCCCTAACTGCTTCACTTTTGCTCTTTTTGGGCGTTGGAGCTTTAGTTTGAGAGTGAATGTTTGTATGAAATGTGTGCCCTTTTCCTCCTCATCACCCGCGGCCGACATGAACTTGTGGTACGATCTGACACGGTTTCCGTGCAGCCGCCTCATGTTTAGTCAAACAGCTCTATCAGGAGGAGAAGTAATGAAACGGGCTAACCTCGGTGTCAGTTCCTCTCGTCTACAGCCGTCAGGAGAGCTGTCGTTGCTGTTCTTGCTGACAACTTGTAATGAAACAAGCGCGCCCACATCCATTACTCTCTGTTCAAATATCTTTTCAGGGGAGGCGATGCTGCAGATAATATTCGCCTTAACAGCCTCGTCTCGTCTTACTCCTCAAATCCCATTTTTCTGATCTGCCTGCGGGGCCTCATTCATTTCCTTCCAGTTTAACACAGCTTGTGTTTTTTATGAGGCAACTTTGATTTTTATTAAAGCGCAGCAATGATGAGTTTTGTTTAAAGTTGCTGACACTTAATTCTGCTGTCTTGGCTTTTTATGTGCTATTTACCTTGGAAAGGGGATTTGATGATGACTCTTAAACACGAGCAGATGTGTTATTTATTCCAGCTTTATGCTCGTTTTATGGTCCATTTTTCTTTGGGAGAGCCCTGTTTATGGCTCTAATGTAAGTTGAGGAAATTTAGACTCAATCGCCAAATTTTGTATCTGCTGAACAAAATAAACTGACAAGTCAAAATTAGTTACATTGTGCCCACGAGGAATTTTCTTTTATTTGAAGAATATAATGAGAAAAATCATGAGTGAATTCTTGTTTTGACAATTTTCTGCAGCAAGAAAATGTGAAATTATGAAACTCATGCATGTATAACGTAAACATCTTTGTATAAAAAGTGCAGTTTCTTCTGGTGTGGATAGTAGGTCTTTGTCGTTCAACAGACTGAATCTGTGTTATTTGTTCTTTTGCTATTCAATTTGAAAAAAAAAATTACTTCATTATTCATTAATGAATCAGGTTGTTTTTTGCTGTTGTTTTTTCCAACTACAAGAAATAGATAAACTAAAAAAATAAGCGAACAGAAAAGTAACAAATGAGCAATTATCCTTTTTTTCCCCTTTGGTGCTCCTATAAGTGAAAATAGGGAGTTAAAATACACGTGTGAAAATCATATTTCTCAATTTTGCATGAATTATTTTGTTGTGACCCGGATGTTTTCCTTTGGTGATGTGAGGGTCAAAGGGCAGAGGGATGTCGTACGCTGTAAAGCCCTCTGAGGCAAACCATGTTTGTGATAATGGTCTCTATAAATAAAACTGACTTGACTTGTCACGGTGGGCTGGTGTGACAGTGGGGATAAATGATTGTGATTGACAGGTTTTAGCTAATATTATATGTCTCATTAGAGGTGGACGCTTGTGTGTGTCATGTCACGCCTCTCCTGATAACAGGATGCCACCATGTAGAGTATACAGGAGCAGAATGATGCCGCCATTGTTCAGTGAGAAAGTGCAGGAGCTGTATGGAGGGGGACGTCATTTCGGCCCTATAGCGCCATCTACAGTGGACTGAGGGGTCTCAGACTGATGACTTGAATCTCTTCTGTTCCGGGGGCAGCTCCGTGGATGATAGTGGAAATTCGAAAGCCCGGGTCACTGTGGCGTGTTCGGAGGCTGTTTAGGAGCTGTGGGGAAGAGCCAGGCGGCTGAGAGTCGAGCCACTGATAATGAAAAATATTTATGTTCTGCAAATTAAATTTAAGCAGCACTTTATTTCTCTGCTCTCATTCTGCCTGTTTTATCGTGAAATTTTCACGCTAGACATTTACATGATCCACTTAGATTAGACATTGCACATTAAATGATATCTGCTTTAAATGTCAGAAATCATTTCATATTTCCTGCTGCTCAGTAAACACATTCCTCCTCAGCGGCTCCATCAGCTGATCAATCTGCAGCTTATTGGAAACCATCAATACAGGAGGAGAGGAGAGGAGAGGCCGTTAACCTGCACCACTCCCAGATAATGACCTTCACTGCACACTGCACGGCGCACACGCACGCACGCACGCACACACACACACACGCACACACACTGCACGACGCACGCACGCACACACACACACACGCACACACACTGCACGACACACGCACGCACGCGCGCGCGCACACACACACACTGCACGACACGCACGCACACACGCTTGCGCACACACACGCATGCACGCACGCGCGCACACACACACACACACACACACACACACACACACACCCTCATCAGTGCGCTTGAACACATTGTGTGCATTGTATACCTACACACATACACAAACAGAAATACAATATGCACATACTGTAAACAGTTGTGGCCTTAAACACACACACACACACACACACTAAAAAACTGATGTCACAGCATCCAACAGTTTCCAGGAAACACTCTCGACCTGCTGGTGCGTTAAAACACAAACACTCTGAGTTACAGCCAATCAGACTACTTCAAACTTCAACAGACTTTCGTCTCAAATGGAATTTAGAGATTTAAATTCTACATTCATTTTATTTTTTTGGTTCAGTATATTCAGAAATGGCAGAAAACAGGTACACGAATATTAAATAGATGTCTGATAGAGATAAAAGTTAAAAGTTAAACACCAGTTTAAGATGAAAACATAAACAGCTTTATTCAGTCCCTCCAGGATTTCCTGTTTTTGAGATTGTCGTTCCTAATTTACTGGATTTCACAGCATTTTTCAAAAAACTTGCAATAAAGTGATGTTTATGTACTTTTTTGCAGGACTCAAGGTACAAATACAGTGACTCACTGTCGCCTCTCAGGCCAGGATGTATAATAACAGCCGGGGACGGTTCAGCAGAGGATATCTCTGCAGCTCAGTACGAAGGCATCCTGGACATAACGTCAGAGGTGTGACTTCTTCACACTCTGCTGATAGAGTTATTTCATCTTCTGAATGTTAAATCAAAATTACGCCCAGATTTTACATTAAACCCCTTTAACACACATGCAACACCTCAACAGGAAAAACTAGTCAAGTGAAATCTGCTCAGTGTTGCTCTCAGATACACAGAAACAAAACCCGCAATTTAAACACTGACTTCCTTTGTTTACCTCAGTGAGTCACCTCTGAGGGCACCAGCGTAGAAAATAATTGACTCACCTTCAAGTCGCCCAGGTGATGACAGGAAGACACACACACACACACACACACACACACACACACACACACACAGAGAGAGAGAGAGAGAGATTGTGATTTATGGTGTCCTAACATGCTCTCAGAGTGTTTATACATCATGCAGTCGTGTACGTTCACATGGCGTGGTCAAGCACTCGCAGGCAGAGGTCGGTCGAGTCCGGCCGTCGTGACACTGACAGCCTGGCGTTTGATTGGTCGGCTGAACAGCCAATCACACAGCTGAGTGGACCAGAATAACTGATCCTCAATCTGTCTGATGGACCGTCAGCCACAACAATGGCCCCATTACACCGCCGCTGTGTGAGGGAACGCACACACAGCTACATAAACACACATACATTACAACACACAGAGGAGTTTCAATCACTGCAGTAAAGAAGCAGTTTGTACTGCAGTCGTGCACAGAGCTGCGGCTACAGGCGGGAGGACAGACAGCAACAAACAGAGAGACTGAGGGCAGAAAAAAGAGAGGGAGGAGAAACACAGATGGATGGAGGGAAATAATATGACAAATACAACTGCAGATGTCAAAGCAGTGTTCTAAAATTTAGAAAAGTGCTGAAATTCTAGAAATGTCTATTTTTAAATGGCAGAAACATCATAAAATCCTTTTAATATCAATAACAAAATCCAAAAATGTGCTGAAAGCCTAGAAATGTCCTAAAACCCTAAAAACATCTTTAAATCCTAGAAACATGCTGAAATTCTTAATATGTTTTTAAATCGCTAAATCCTGAAATGTCAAAAAATTCTAAAAATCTTAGAAATGTGCTGAAATCTAAGAAAGATCCTAAAATCCTCAAACATGTGTGGCTGCTGTGACTGGCCCCTGGCCTCCTGTCTTTTTGTTAAAGATGATGAATATGTGGACTTTGAGTTTAATCTGTAATGGCAGCCTGCGCGTGTTTCGGTGCAGTAACGGCTGATAATTCTGCCAAACTTTCCCCTCCGCTCGTCTCTTGTCCTCACAGTTAAAAGTGGTGAGAAACTCGGTTCTGTCTGCAGTTTGAGCCGGCGGCTCTGGACACATTTCAGTGAGCCCCTCGTCTTCCTCAGCTGTCCGTCAAACCCGTCAGCCGAACCCGCTTTACAGTCCCAATTTAAAACTCCTTTCTTCCTCCCTATTAGATTTTATTCTCATGGGTTAGTGGTGTCTCAGCTGGACAGCAGCTTCTGTGTGAATTTAAAATAAGTGAGGCTGCACAACTGAGATCCAGCAGTTTGGGAAAAGGTTCAGATCTGTGTGTCATAATACAGTCGATATGTGTTTTACAGTCACTACAGCTCTATACACAAAATATTCCAGTTATTCGAAAAAACATGTTCCTACTGAGCCGTCTACATGGCTGATGATAATAACATTCAGGTGTACGTGCAGCAGTGCTTGATCTGATTAACGTGCCCTAACATGTTACCAAAATATGGAAAAGTGAAACAGCTGCTTGTGCCACATTGCTCCTTTGCATCACAGATTTTAGATTTTTCTTTTTTTTTTTGCCAGTGCAGGACTTGTTTATTTATTTATTTATTTACTGAATGTTTATTTAAAAGGGACACGGCATATTAATGAACATCAGTATAAAGTACAAAAGTAAATATGCCAGAGTTGGCAGGTCTGCTAATTTACACGGCAGGTAACAGACAACAGAAAGAAAGAAAGAAAGAAAGAAAGAAAGAAAGAAAGAAAGAAAGAAAGAAAGAAAAAAGGAAAAAAGAAATAAGTAAATGTTTGGCAAAAAGTGCACAGTGCCTCGTCTGTGTTTAAAATGCAATATTCAACACGTGTTGGTTGCGTGTTTGACCGTGCAAACACAGCCTCCCTCTTTCATTTCTTCCTGAAATATCGGTGTTGTGATATTTGCACATATCCAGAAACCTGTTGCTATCCGAGTCTTTCAAATGTTGGCTTTGCTTTTGTACATTAATCTCTAACCCGGCCTTTAAACTGTCGGTGAGTTTGTGTACAAACTGCAGTAAACATCCCGGCTGAGATGCACATTCAGATTGTGCTGTTTACATGTCCAAAGAATGCTGTTAGACGTGAAATAAGTCCAGTCTGTCCTCATTGCCTGGATGGTAAATACAGATGCTTTGGCACAGCCCTCAGCGTGTGATACCAACTCCAAAAGCACCCTTTGGTGTCTCTTTGTGAAGCAGCTGGCTTTTAACTTACACTAATATTAACCCATTCCAGCTCCTAAAATGTTTGACACTGAATGCAACAGAAGTAAACAGCAAGAGAGTCCGTATAGAGCAGACAGGAGGGGAAGTGGATGGAGATTACATCGTATGTACTCGTAATATCACCTCAGTGGTATTTTAAGTATTTATGGGAGAGTAGTCTAGTGTGTGGACTGTTTTTAGTCTCTTGCATGATCTTTTGTCCAGCACCTAATGCTAATCGGCTGGATGTTCGTGCTTTGGTGAACTTTTTGCGTCCTGTGTAAAAGCAAAAGTTAAGTTTTAAGATGACTTAACCTGAGTTGCATTAGTCTGTCACACTGACGTTACTCAGGTTATGTATTTATAACAAGTTGGGACATATTTTAACAAAAAACATAATGTTTGAAAGTTCTTGCTTAAACAAAACTGCAACTGTTTAACAACTTAAACCACACGGAGCCACGTGGAGCAGAATGGAGCCATGTGGAGCCGACTAATCTGGTTAGCATCGGTTTAAAAGCCCGTGCAGATGAAACATGATAAACGATGAAGCTGATTCATTGCTGGCTGCGTTCTTTCTGCACTTGCTCTGTCCTCAGGTAAGGGGACGTGACCAAGTACATTTCTCCACTCCCAGAAAATGGCGACTACCAAGCAGAAGTACAGCGGGGAGTTTGTATCACGCTGTTGATTAATTAAAAGCATCAAAACAACAGTAAATACCACGCTGAACAGACGATAAATATCTATTTTAGCCATTAGTTTGACTTCATGCGTCAGCATTTGTAAACAGCTGATCGTATTCAAGGACATCGGCATGTAAACAGCTGACGGGAAATCTTCGTTCAGATTGATTTGAATCAGACTGAGAAAAAGTCTGATTTTCACTCAGCAGACAGGGATGGTAAAAGGTGCATTTTATAGAGATCCCGAAAGGTTCTGCATTGGTTCACATTGGACACAAGAAAACGCTGGTATTTGATGAAAGCATATCCCACAGGTCTTCATCGGAAAGTGCTATAATCGGAATATTGGATTTTTGTCATATTCAGAATCATAGTGTATCATCATTGTGCATGTGCACACAGTTGCTAATAATCCACCAGCATCCAGACTCATCTGCAGATGATTAATCCACGTTTGGTGCTCTGGTGAGTCTTTGTGTGTGTGTGCGTGTGTTTGTGTGTGTGTGCGTGCGTGTGTGTGTGCGTGTGTGTGTGTGTGTGTGTGTGTGTGTGTGTGTGTGTGTGTGTGAGGGATCGAGTCAGAATAAACTACAGTGTGTGTTGATGGTGATGAAGGGAAATGTCACCCGCTGAGACAGCGTGGCTCACTGATGACTTTTTAATAGTGATCAGACAACAATGGCACAGAGGGAGGAGATGGATCAGGCTTTAACACACACTCATATCTGTTCTGAGTGTTTTTTATGGGCTTTGTTAGCAGTAGATAACTAAATATACAGATCTGTTGTTTAATAATATTGTTTAATAACCCAGAAAGACATTCAGATTGTCTGCATTCAGTAAAGCATTTTCTGTACTTCATAGCTTTTTTGCAGCTTTTATAATTTTCATGATAATCTCGAAGTAAACTTTAGTTCTGACGCAGACAATGAGGATCATACTAATGAGTGTTTGTGTGGAATCAGATGAGAAAAGCCTCATTAGCGTCTCACACACACACAGTGAGAGCAGCATCGATCCGTCCTGCAGTCAGCAGGCCGTGTCATCAGTCACGCTGGAGTCAGAGGCTGACGCTCTCTGATTGGCTGCTATCAGATATTTAATGAGAAGCCCTGCCCGCAGTGATCAGCCCACCCACGGTGTAACTGGGTCAAGATCACTGCTCCTCAATTATGGATGAGGTTAGCCTTGTAAATGCTGCAGCCGGCCCGCTCCGCTGTTCTCTGGACACCGAGGAGAGCTGCCCGCAGCCTCCGAGACGCTCTTACACCGACTTACAGGGATTCTGGGGTCATTTATTTAGTTTGGAGTTTGTTTCCGAGTGTGAATCCATGCATGGCAATGCTGCTCATGAGGATTATGAGTGTGTTTGGTGTTTGTGTGGGTGAGGAGAGTGCATGTAGAGCAGGGCGCTCTGGCACTCTGCAAATGTTTAGGGAGAGAAGTGCTGGGCTAAAGTTAGTATCACTCACACCCACACACACACACACACACACACACACACACACACACACACACACACCTGATCTTTGTAAGTCTAATATTCTTTCTCTTGTATCTCTGTTTTTGGCTTCCTCCATCTCTGAGAGAAATATTTGTCTTTTAGCTGCTGCGTTCTCTGATATGTTCATCAGTGAGTCTCTAACTGTGTCTGTCTGCGGACTGATGGAAATGATGCTAATAAGAGTGCAAAGAGTCACTTTTAGACGCTTCAAAGCCAAAAGCTTTGAGGTAAAAGAGGCTGAAAAATCTCTTTGTGGCTGCAGAGTCGGTGATATTCGTCTTTGGCGATGACAGCTCTGCACAGTCAGATCTCCTCTCAGCTGGAGCTCCTGATTGTTTGCAGCTGTATTTTCCCCCCGAGAGCAGCTGACCTCAGCTGTGACCGTCACAGGGTCAAATCACAGCACTCTGTAAACAACCTGCACTCTCCGTCAGCCGTTTGTCTTCCTCGTCCAATTCTGTCTCTGTCAGAGACGATGGAGAGGCACACGCTCACCTGCATGACCTTTGAACCCCCCCTTACCCCCTGCACACACACTGGTGATCAAGTGTTTGTGTGTACTCAGACAGTATTTGCTCTCAGTACAGGGTGTGTGTGTGAGCAGCAAATGTTTGACCTTAGTGTGTGTGTGTGTGTGTATGTGTGCGTGTTTGTGATGGTTGGATGCTCTGTGCCAATATGAAGGGTGTTTGGAGGGGATGGAGATGATTGACAGCTCTGAGACTAATAGAGGCTACTGATGGGCTAACGCTAACCCTTCTCATATCAGCCTGCCCCTGGGACAGAGGTCTGTGTGTGTGTGTGTGTGTGTGTGTGTGTGTGTATGACAGAGACAGAGAGCTGTAATCAGTATTTTGATCAGGAATCTCTGTGCTCGGAGGCAGTGAAGCCTCCCCGTCTCTCTGGCCGTGCCCCCCCTGCAGATATAGGGCCGCAGGCGTTAATGTGCTCGCTCATTTCCCTCTCCGTCCTCTGTTAATGAACCCACACACACCCCTGACGCCCCTCATGATCTGAATATTCATTTCAGCCGTCCAGCAGACATTTATTAAAACACTGGACTTCTCCTAATCGGCTTTAGGAAAGGAAACCTATTTTTTCCACATCCAGCAGACTCAGAGCTGCTTTATTGTTCCACTGGAGTTTGTGTTTGTGTGTCCACCTTTCGGGTGTTTTCACACGTTGTCCTCTTTAACAGAACCAAACTCAGTCCTCTCAAAGTGGGCCAAAAAGTGGACTCAGGAATCAGGTCTCATTTTGGTCCACTTCAGCTCTGATGGGTCCTCCGTCCCCTTTCAGTACATTCATATACACTAAGGGGCCACTTCATTAGTTCAGCTGTTCAGCTGCTCGTTCATGCATCTAATCATCTCATGGCAGCAGCTCAATGCATTTAGGCATGTAGACACGTTCAAGACGATCTGGAAATTAAATCTTTTTTTTTGGTAAACAACAGGGGAAAATACATAAAACATTTATCAGCAACAACAATAACAGTCCGAGTCCATCGCACTTTCTTGTCTTTTGTTTGTCGTTTTCATTCAGGCCAGTTCTGCTCTTAATGGTTAAAGCTTGTAAAATAACTGATAATCTCCAGCGGAGCCCATCAGCAGACTTTACCAAAACTCTGAATCCACCAAATCAAACACGTCAATTTGAAATTATTAATTAAGGTGGTGTTCTTCTTTAAAAGTCAGTATCATTTACATTTTCACGGTGACACATCATCATCATCATCATCATCTGCAATCACCAACAATTCAAACTGTTGGCATATTTTTCTACCACATGTCAATATTGTAGTTGTTGTATTTTAATCTTGTTGCTCTGACCGGAGCAGGAGGAGCAGGAGGAGCAGGAGGGGCAGGAGGAGCAGCAGGGGCAGGAGGAGCAGCAGGGGCAAGAGGAGCAGGAGGGGCAGGAGGAGTAGGAGGAGCAGGAGGGGCAGGAGAAGAAGAAGTAGCAGTAGGACCAGGAGGTGCAGGAGGGGCAGGAGGAGCAGGGGGGGCAGTAGGAGCAGGAGGGGCAGGAGGAGCAGTATGAGCAGGAGGTGCAGGAGGAGCAGGAGGGCATTGGCAGCAGTGGTGCTGACCTTTGCTGCCTCGTGTTTGCTGTGGAGTGAGTATGGATCACTGAGCAAACAAACACGCAGAGGAAAATAGTTTCCTGTTGGTTGTTTTGATCATCGGGCTGTTTTTCGCCCTGAAGGATTCAGAAAAACAAAGTGTGAAAAGAGTCAGAGTGTCTCTGCGTCCGCCGTGTGTCTGTGGTTCAGTCATTGTCCCAGATGGTCCGGATCGTTGGGATGGAAATGACACCACACTGACACAGCGGGGACACTTTTGCCGCGGAAATGACCTCCTGTATGTGTGTGTGAATCATTTGCAGTCAGGGCAGGAAACCAGCATTTTTGACCACAGACACCAAATCTCCTCCAACAGCCAATCCAAACAGCGGCGGTCCTCTCAGTCACGGCTGATTACCTGCCAAACTAACTGCTCCACCTGAGGAACGCAGCAGCTGCTCGCAGCACGCTAACAGCCCGTCGGTGAGGCTCCAGATGCTGATTGGTCAGCAGATTAAAACATGTCGTTGTGTTTGGCTGCTGGTCAGTGACTCTCTCCAGCCTAGTTTACAGTATTAACCCTTTCAAATCTAGAGCGACATCACTTCTCTTGTGCTGAAGTCAGACGCCTTTTACACAAATTTAAACCTTTGAGCTAAGAGGGAATGGTTGTGTGATTTTTTTCCTTCCAAAATACGGCAAAAACTTGGTAGGAAATGTCTCACAAATTGGAAAAAAATAGTAGATTTGGGAAATTATTTTTAAAATAGACAGAGAAAAGTGTGTGTGTGTGTGTGTGTTGTGTGTGTGTGTGGTGGGGGGGGGGGGGGGGGGGGGGGGGTTTAATTCATATTCATCATAATTTCTTCAAATCGGGTCTTTTTTCCATCTTTGTTTGTTTATGACTTTGTAGCCTTTTTTAAAATTTATTTATTTTTTCATGTTTTTTTATTACTAATTTTCGGTGTTCAGACGCTTTTAACAAGTGTTTAAACCTTTTAACCTGTTAAACAAAAATGGTGCAATTTCTCTCTCTCAAAAAAACTTGCTAAGAAATGTTCTACAAATTGCAAGAAATTAATCGATTTAGAAAAGGAAAAGCATTACACATAGATGATTATCTTAATTGCATATTAAAAAAATCTTACAGAATTATTTTTTTAAGAACTTTTTTCAGTTTGTGTCTTGTTTTTATTTTTTTTTATTTCATTTCATTTTTAACTTTTTTTTTTTTTTTTTTTTTACATTTTGTTTTGAAAATTTTTGGGTCATTTCTTTTTTTGTTGTTCACGGCCTTCTTCCCATGTTTTTGAAAGAAATCAAGCTACTTTGCTCACGTTTCAAAGGGTTAAATATCTTATTCCGTTTCCAGATGTGCTCCATTCTTCCTCTAATTCTGATAAAATGTTTTCTTTTTTTTCGGTGCTGTCCTGCTGTGCCGCCTCGTCCACCGCCATGCTTCGTCCTCCTCCTGTGGTTTGGACACTAAAGGTAAGCGAGTCAAACGTCCCTCCTGTCCTGCAGTGTCTCTTTTCTTGCTCCGTGTCGAGCTGCTGTTTGTGTTGAATGGTTGATTTTGTTTAAATTATGTGAGAGAAAACGGCGCCGGCTTTGGGGCGTCGGGGAAGCCTGTTTGTGAATCCATTCTGACCAGAGCAAAGGGTCGTTCTATTGAATGTCCTGTACTGGTCCTCAGAGGACGTGACAGTTGTTGGGTGAAGGAGTGTCTCAGTGTGACTAGGGGCTTTCGGTGGTTGTCAATAGGTTAATGTGCAGGTTAATACAGTGGGATGAGACTCAGCGAGTGTTCCCTCCCGTCTGAGACGGCTGGAGGACGCTTCATTTTCTGTCATCTTCTGGGTGAGACGAGTCAAAGCACATGTGGAGTGATGCATCAGTTCATCCTGCGCTGGTTTCTAATTATTCATTTTATATTACATCTTTGATTTTAGTAATCTATTACCCCACAGAGAAATACATACTCTCATGACTGCCTTGTAAACTACTGGATTTGAATAGATTTGATATGATTTGATTTGATTTTTG
Organism: Plectropomus leopardus; assembly: GCF_008729295.1. Lineage (NCBI taxonomy): Eukaryota > Metazoa > Chordata > Actinopteri > Perciformes > Serranidae > Plectropomus > Plectropomus leopardus. Next base: position 768,660 of record NC_056481.1, read on the forward strand.
AAAGTTATTTCTAACATGTAAAACCGAAAATAGAGAAATGATCATACAAACAAGCAGACAGACAAACAAAATTCATATATATATATTTACAGACAATAAAAATTGTAAAGCAAAAGAAATGGTCAAACACATAAAGGAGTGAGAAAAACTTATTTAATCCCTTTTCCATAAGTCATTACGTTTTAATTAACCAGCTCCCTCATTAATGTAAACCTTTACTCTAGTCACGTTGAATATGTGTATCTATGATCCTGAAATGAGCATAATAGAGCCCCTTTAACATCACTGCAGTGATGCTTGTTGTCAGATGACGTCAGAGCACTCTGACATGTAATATTTCTTGAATATTTTAGTTTAAAAAGGTATGAAATGTCCCACAATGATCACTGAAAATGTGCTGCAGGACAGAAATATTTAAATGCTGTTATGATGGGATTCGTGGCTGATCGTAAAAATCAGAGCAGTATAGGACTCTATAGGACTCTGGGTCCAAGAAAACATTAAGAAATGTGGGTTCTGAGGCGTTCAGCTTTGCTCAGTCGACAAACTGTCGACATGTGGACCGCCGGCGTACTTCGTGGATCTGATCGATTTCAGTGGCGATGGACTGGACTCTGGCTGAGTTTTTGGTTGCTTTCTGAGGCTCAGCCAGGATGTGAACTCCTCTCTGAGACTCTGAATACACAAATATGATGAAAAGCGAATGAAAATGTCGACTTGTGTGAGAAAATTTCAGAGCAGATTCTCGTTTTTGTTCTCCGGTTGCTGGGTTTTTCTTCCAATGACTCCTTCAGTTCTCACTGGCAGCATGTGAATAGATCTGACCCTGACACACACACACACACACACACACACACACACACACACACACACACACACACACACACACACACACACGCTCGCCTACCTTCTTCAGCTCCACTTTTCTCTCATTTCTTTCTTTTTTCACGTTCCTTTATCTGGCTCTCTCTCTCATGTCCCATATCTGTCTCGTCCTCAACGTCTCCCTCTAAACTTCAGTCTCGCTGTCATCTAATTTTAGTCCCGTCTTGCCCACTCTCTCGCCCTCTCTCTCTCTCTCTGTTTTTGGCAGTGTATTCTGAGTGACACGTCCTTTCATGGAGAGGATGAGTAGATTAAAATGAACTCAAGCCAGCTCGAGGAGCTGCACTGGGAGCTTCACACAGCCAAACACACACAAGCTGACATGCAAATTAAACCTCCCTCTCTCTCTAATTCACTGCGTCTCTTTGGAGGTTTAGAAAGCTGATATTGTGCAGTTTTATCTGTTTATTTTGTGCCAGTGCTGCTTCTAGCCTGCTTTGAATTTGGAGGGCAGTCAGAGATGTTGGTGGGTAATACGAGTTATTCTTTATGTTTTTATCCAAAGCTTTTTGATAAAAAAAGCAAAACGTTGTGCCTTTTTATTCACTATGATCCTCAAGTTATGGCCCAGGGGCCAACACTTCAAAATAGAGCTTGTTGATCAAAAAAAGAGCCAGTGGAGGGCCCCCCACACCCCCCGACAGAGGTCCTAGCTAAGACCCTCATGTCCTAAAATCATAGATATGTCCTAAAAATCCTCAAAATTTCCTAAATTCTGAGCTATGTCCTAAAATCCCAGAAATGTACTTAAATTCTAGAATTGTCCAAAAATCTGAGAAGTTTCTTAAAATCCTAAAAATGTCCTGAAATCCTTGAAAAGTCCTTAAGTCTGAGGAACTTCCTAAACACTAGAAATATCCTAAAATTCTAGCAATGTCCTTAAATCTTAGAAACATGTGGGCAAGTTGGTGGTCCTTGCTCAGTGACAGTCCTACTCAAAGTGGGAATTCTTGGGTGCTGAAGATGTCTGTGCTTGGCGTTAGGGGGGCAGGTGGCGCATTTTATCACAAAATTATCAAAAAAATGAAGAACAGTCCCTAAGGGTCAATAATTTAATCTGAGATGCCCACAGTTACAAAAATCAGTAATTAATTTGTCATATTTTTGACGGTTATTGTGGAAATCTGAGTTTAGCATAAACTTCAGGGAACAGTCCAGATTCTGGTGCATTTAAAGTATAATCACGTTCAAGGCTGCTTTAAAATTGATCTGTTCCTTCAAAAATAAACAAAGTACAAAACCATAATAACTGAAAACGAGACATATTGATGGAATATGTGTGTGTGCGCTGAGTATAGAGTTGGTGCTCTGACTGCTATTGGTTAACATGTCGATGGGTGTCTGGGGTGAAGTTGGACGGGAAGACCTATTGATCCAGAGCTGTGTGTGTGTGTTTGTGTATGTGTGTGTGTGTGTGTGTGTGTGTGTGTGTGTGTGTGTGCGCTCTGTCTTTACATACTGTAATCATCAGCGTTTGTGTTTAAATATGTGGAAGTTTCCACGCGGATGCATTTGTGCTTCGTGGAAAGTTTGTCTCTTCGTGATTTAATCAGCAGAATCAGTCTGCGTCTGTGTCTCTAATTATCATATATTCTTATCTTCACGTCTTTGTGTCTGCGTCTTTAATTACCCGTGTTAAAGCGTTGTGCCTCGGTGTGTGTTTGTGCGTGCATGTGTGTGTGTGTGTGTTGGGTAATTGGCTCTGGAGGCCTGTCGATACTCTGTTAGCCGCGACGCCTTGAAGGGCGCTCTGTAAATCCATACCGCTCCTCCGACTCTGAATATCATCCCTCCGTCTGTTAGATAAACAGTGGCGCGGCTTCAATCTTCCAGCCGGCCGACTAAATCATTTACAAGGTTAATAGGGACTCGGGCTGCTCACCCGTGGCCTGTTCCTCGCCGCGCCTTTTCTTCTCGCTTTTCGTTCTGGCTCGTTAGGGATGTGGGGCCTTTTTTACTGGGTCTTTAAAAGTTCCGTGTCGGAGGAGAGAAAGCGGCAGACTCAGGCCTTTTACACGGATGTTAGGAAATTTTACATGCAGATATCCCGCGACAAAACGGCGTGACGGTCTGTTATTTGTTCCATTAAAGGATGTGAGGCGTTGGGTTTGAGCCGGGGGAGGAGAAGCTCCGTCTATAGAGCTGGATGTGCGTTACATGTGAGCGAGCTGCTTTAAATCTGCTCTCTCTGGCCATTAATGTTTGAAACATCATGAATCATGAACATGAAACATGAAACATGACTCCATGACATACAGTTTATCTCTTTCAACACGCGTCTCGTTTAGATATTTCATAATGTCACTGTGACTTTGAATCTGTCACATCCTCTTAAATTGGATATCTAAAGAACAATTTGAGGGGATTTTTTCAAATTTGGTTCAAAGATCCACTTGGTCTCAAAGATGAACTGATTCAATTTTGGTGGACATAGGTCAAAGGTTAAGGTCACTATGACATCGTCTGTCTCATTTTTGTGAACGTGATATCTCAAGAACAGCTGGAGGGATTTCTTTTTTCAAATTTGGCACAAACCTCCAATTACATTCAACTATGAAGTAAACAGGTTTTGGTGGTCAAAGATCAAGGTTACGGTGGACTTGCATTTATTTATATGACAACTCAAGAACAACTTGAGAGAATTTCTTCAAATTTGGCAAAAGCGTCCACTTTGAGTCAAGAATGAGCTCATTAGAAATGTGTTTTCATAGGTCAGAGGTAACTGTGACCTTTGGTCCATCATATTTCTCATGAAAGCAAAATCTCAAGAAAGCCTTGAAGGAATTTCTTTAAGTCTGGCACAAACGTCTTCTTGGACTCAAGAATGAAATGGTCAAGATTATTTTGAGGGTCATAGGGCAAAGATCAAGGTCACTGTGACCTCACATCCATTACATTCTCTTAAATATCATATCTCCGGGAGAACTTGAGGGAATTTTCTTTAAATTTGGCACAATCACTTGGAGTTAAAGATGAACTGATAGATTTCGTGGTTGTGGGTCAAAGTTGGTCAAGTTCACTATGACCTCTTCTGATGGATTCTCGTAAACCTGATGTCTCAAGAAAACCATGAGGGAATTGTATTCAAATTTGGCACAAACATCCACTTGGACTCGATGAACGATGAGCTAATAAGACCTTGGTAGTGGAAAGTTAAAGCCTCTGTAAACCTTAAATCCATCTCATTCTTGTGAACGGGATATCTCAAGAACACACTGGAGGAGTCTCTTCATATTTGGTAAAAACATTGACTTTGAGTCAAGGATGAACTGATTAGAATTTGGTATGTGAAGGTCTTCGTCCCTGTAACTTCAGAAAACATGTTTCGGACCACAACTCACAAATTAATTTGCTAAAATTTCACACAAATGTGTTAAAAACATAAAATAATGATGTGATAACATTTTATAACCGAAGGTAAACTGTGACATCATATTGTTCTGCAAAAACACTTTTGTGTCCATTACTCAATGAAAGCATTTGGTCAGATACTGAATTGGTGAGAGTAATTTTGAAATTGTGCTGATTGTAGAGATCTTCTGTGTGTGAAGCGTCCATGTTTTCACAGACATGGATGGAAACTGAAAGTGCAACTCGCTCAGTGTGTGGAGGCATAAAACCGCGCAGCAGTAGTTGTTTATTTCCGTGTGCCGGCACCTTTGCATGCTGTGATGTATATCTCTGCACACTACACGTGTCTCTATAATGTGCAAATTCACCGCGCTGTTCAGTGCATTTGTAACGTCCATATGTGCTCTTGCATGCGTCTCTGTGCTGCCGGCTGCCACGGGGCGTCTCGGGCTGTGACGGGCCCTGCGGCGGCTCAACATGAGAATAATGCATGTGGAAATTCACCCTTTCATTTGCCAGCGGGGGCCTGCTTCCTCCACAGCCTGCGAGCTATGAAATAAATATGAGAGCAGGGAGGAAGAGCATAATGAAGCCTCAGCACCAGTCCACACGGAGAGAGAGAGAGAGAGCACTGATTGATGCTTCAGAGATGGAGGTCCAAAAGAAAGAAAAGGAGGAGGAAGGATAGAAGGTCGAGTGGCCAGAGGAGGGAGCATGATTGAGGAGCCAGTGCAAGAGATGAGAAAAGGAGAGGCAGCTGCAGGGTGGAGAGAAGACGGACTGATGGATGAGAGGATAAGAGCAGTGGCCTGAGGAAAGAGGGGATGGGAGGACAGAGGGTGGCAGAGGGGAACCAGAGGGGTTACGGGATGGATGGAGACTGCTTCAACATTAGAGAAAAACGCTGTAATGAAGTGCAGGAGTCTTGCTTTCACCGGTGGATCATATTCTCAGAAGAAACTTGATTTTATTGCTGATTCACTCCTGAACATCTCTGTGTGGTGATATGAGTCAAAATGAACTCTTTACTCAGGAGAAACTGAAACAATCAAACTACTTCTCTCTCTTTTACTACCCATTAAATCCTCGATGATATAAAAACAGCTCAGTCTCTTTCCTGGACGATGATTCCTGAAGGGTAATTTGAGTATTTTTCAACCTGTGTGCTGTTTTCCCATGTATTTAATGGAGACTAACTTGGCTACAGCAGTTAGCTTAAAAAATACTGCAATGTAACCATTTGGGGAATTTTTGCACCATCGATGAACAAGTGTTTATTTTTGTCACTGACAGTGTCTGACAACATTATGGAAAGGATCCCTACAGAGATAGCACTTTTTGTTTAAGTGTAAGATTCATCCACCAGACTCCATTTAAAGAAACATAGACAAAAAACTGTGAAATCGTGGACTATCACCTCCCAGAAATCCCTCATACGTGGATGCTCCCACGTGTGAGGGACTCACCTTTCCATTATGTCTCCATAACACGCCTGCTTGGCCTACTGCAATGTTTTGGACCCATCCAAAGCCCTGTACGGACTCTCCAGCTCCTTATATTATGTCATTAGCTGCAGCATTTTAAACCGATGCCGTCCGGGTGTTTATAAAGTGATGTCACCGGACGGTGTATGATACCACTGCGAAAGGTGCCTTTTGTGTGTCGCATTCTGACACCAGAATCACCAAACAACAGGCGGTATTTGATGAGAATGGGCTGAAACATGCTGCTCTATACACACTAAAATGAGAGTTTATTTGGAATCGAGTGTGGTGGGTTTGGTGACGGTAACTTTGGGGCTAATTCTTGACAGAATCCTAAAAGGATATAACTCAAATAAAAAGGTTTGTCTCTGCAGGGATGCTTTCTGTAATGTTGTCATTGGAATAACAACCTGAGCCCATCAGTGACAACAACTAACACTTTAGGTGGACGTACAGCGACGGTGTGAACATGCTCAGAGTGGTTACATTGCAACCTTCCTGCTAAGTAGTCAATCAATTTCAAAAATGATTGTTGTCATTAGTCATTTAGGCACAAAAACATGGGAATAAAGGGTCCAGGCTGAAAAATACTGAAGTTACATCAGGAGGAGTGGCCAGAGATGTCTGGATGTGACGTCACATCGTCTGTGATTGGCCAGTTCTCCACAGGAGGAAACCAAAAAGATAACCGGAGTCAGAAGTGCTGTTTGTTTACAGAGTTGAGGTGTTTTAATGTGTGTTTTCCCTTTTAACAGTAAACGTATTTTAATTGAAAAGGATTAGTGTCGGCTCGCCTTCGGCTCTGTGTTCAGCGGCGTCACGCAGGGAGAAGTCACAGCAGGGTGGGATGGGATTTTCCGCCTGTGAGACGCGTTTGTGGCTGCCAGTTAATTTTATCTGTGTGTGTGTGTGTGTGTGTGTGTGTGTGTGATGTGAAGTCTAAACGGTCGTCACACTGCGGCTGATGGTTCTCTACAGGCGCTTCGGATATGACACTTTCACTCAGAACTCACACACACACACACACAATACATTTACATACTGACACACACACTCGGAGAGGGTACAGCACACACGAAGCTCCTCCTCTATCTGCTCATGAAGTTTCACAGTTAATTACATGAGCAAGTTATTCTGTTTCTCCTCCTCCGTCGTCGTCTTCTTCTTTGAGGGTGAGTCTTTGGTCCCAGGAGGCTCCTCTGAGCTCCTCCAGCTGACAGAGGAGCCGACATTGACCGAGCGTCCACCGAGCTGCTGATTGTTTTCCTGCAAACTTTTGTCTATATGTTACTACGTGATGTGTGTGTGTGTGCGTGTGTGTGCAGTCTGAACATTATATAGCTTTAATGAAGAGTATCACATTCCTGCAAAGCATCATCATTATTTGGGGTTGTAAAAATAACGTTCATTTCAATTAATTTTTCACAGAAAAAATAATGCGTTAAACAAATTGCATCATTAAAAGCCACAGTGGCATACTCGGAATACTTCAAGCCTGAAATATTACCTCAACGCCAAGCATGCAGCAGCGGCGCTGTGTTAACATGTTAGAGCTGCCACGCGGTCTGCATGTGCAGCAGCTGTCAGGCTCGTCTCAGCTGCGGCACATCTCGAGATACGGTGGAGCGCCGTTTTTTTTCTGCGTGCCGCGCATGGTTGTCAGCAGAAATACAGAGAAAATGGTGTTTTGATAATAATATTTGCTTCATACCATCTTCTACTGCAGTTTAAACGTCTCTCTCTGTCACAGAGATGAGGAAATACAAAATAAAAGTCCTCTCATAATGTCTCTGTTGACAGAATCCCATCAGCTGTTGACACACAGTATTTTATTTTGAAAATATTTGCAGTATCATGCTGTTGACCGTGCAGGAGCTGCATGACTTCATAAATGAAAGGAATTTGTGCTTAAAAATGTGACTTGTATTTTTTAAAATACTTTCACAACAAAATTTGATGCATGCCATTAATTTCCATTAATAATTCACAGAATGTGTAATTAATTAGATCAGTTTCTTACCAACCAACAGGGAGATGAATGTACCTTAAATAAACGATGACTTTATAACTCATAAATAATTTAGAGTTAAATACATAAATGCATCTGCGATTAGTATTTTGCAGCAAAATAAGAAAACAATCAGTGAAATTGACAAAACAACTTTAAAAACATGTTATCCGTTGCTCAAATGTATATTTAATCTTGTGTCTGTGCTCATTCTTCCTAAATAAATACCAGTTTCTGTGTGGGAAAAGTCGTCCTGTCAGAGAATCAGGTTCTGCTGCTGGAGATGATTTATGTGTCTCCAGTAGGATCTTAGTATAACTGTTGATGAATGATGTGATTTCTTCAAGTTAAAGCCAGATCCACCTTGTCTCTGCCTCGATTCCAGGTCACGTGACTGCAGGACTGACCTGCATACTAACAGCAGCCCTCCATGCTCTGAAACCTAATGCTCTTATTCTCCCAATTACATGGCAGTAGGTGGAGGTCTAGCTCCGCTGTGAGAGATAAAAAAGAATTTCACGGGATTTCAGAGCTGTAATCTTGACAGATGAGCAGCCGCTCCCTTTCCAGATTACCTTCACCCTCCTTTCAATTCCACGTTTCCTCCCCTCTCCGCACTATCGCAGGAATTATGGAAATGACAACCGCCGGCCTCGCCAAAAACCAAGATTAAGGGAGTGAACACGAGCAGGAGAAATGCAGGAAGTTAGGAGTGCGCACGTCTGGAATGTGTCTGATATTAAAGATAAAGATAATATGAAAAGACGGGAAAAAAAACATGATCCTGAATACCTACCTCTTAGTCTAACGTCTCCTTTCAGCTCCCCACTGTCTCCTTTTCTTCCTCTTTCTGCTCCTCCTCTCAACACCTCCCTATTCTCTTCTCTCTTCTCCATCAGTCATCTCCACCTTGTTTTCCTCCTCTTCTTATCTTCCTCTTACAAATCTCCCATTGTGTTTCAGTCAAGTTAAAGCCCAAAAGGGGCAGAAAATGAGCCTGTTCAAATTTATTATTATTTGTCTTCTGCTGTGGCTTAAACCGGCATCAGCTGGAACGAGCTACAAACATGAAACTTGGACTGATAGTTTTCAAAGATGTGCAAATGCTTCCCAAGAAATCTAACTTTAATCGACCACACGGTGGCGCTGTTATTGGTGCCCATAATGACGTATGCGCAATTGATTTAAAAATTAGGGACATCATTCTGAGGCTTTTGAAGGTGCGTGGAGCACATGCAGAGCTCTTTATGAGTTCTTTTTCCTCAGCAGCAGTTTGTGACTCGCTGGGTGGATAATTGATCCATTCAGAGCTGATCAGAATGCAAACTTTTAGACTCACAACACATAATTGAGCTTAACTTTCACTGCACTTTATGTTCCTCTGCTCCGTCTGTGCCCAGAGTACACCCTGCGCTCCAAGAGTGTGGCGCAATCAATAAACAAACTTTATATACACGTACAGATATTACGTCGCTCCTACTGAATGCTCCAGCTCCAAAAGTAGACAATAAATTTGTTTAGTCATGGCAGGTCGACAAAAATAAATAAAATGTGTTGGAAACCCTTTAATGTGTGCTATAAAAAAGCCTCCTGGAAAATAAAATCTGCAATGATGCTTTCTTTGCCAACATACATAATTTGAAAAACAGTAATGTGAGTGTGTGTGCTTTTTGGATTTGATTCTATTAACACCAAGTTTGGTTGACAATATGTCTGAGCTGCACAATATGTATAACAAATGATCAAACTGTTTCTTGGCGGCCTGTTTTGCCTCCTGGGATAGTGACGCAAAAAACGTTTTTTGAAAATTGTTATGGAAAGTAGGTGTTTTAAGCCAAAATTTGATCTTTTCCTAACCACAACCAAGTGCTTTTTGTGCCTAAACATAACTCAACATTTAAACAGCAATGTTAAGACGTTAAGTTTCAACATATCTGCCACATAATAACTTTTTAAGTATCAGTGGTTTGCAGAATCGTACGAAGCCCAGTTCTTTTCTGGCGTTTGGTTGTCTTTGCAAATGCAAAAATATAGAGTTTTAAGACACATGAGATACAAAGGTTTCCAAGGTCCAAGAGTTATACTGAGAGTAAGTCTGAAAGCATGACAGGCGTCTTTCTTCACTTTCTGTGTCTTATTCTGCAGTCTGATTAACTCTTAACTAACAGGGACGTCTTGCTCGAGCACACTTGTTCTGTTGTTCTTTCATGAATCAGGTTGGTTGAACTTTGGATGCACTCCCCCTGCAGCGTCTCTGCATGTTGGAGTTTGAGCATCACTTTCTCTGCGGCTTGAGCCCAAAACATTTGGTCACATTTCGTCTCAGACAAATTAAACTGTGTAAATAGTCATTTTATAATCTGCCTCTCCCCGTCCTCTCCGTTCTGCCAAAGACTCGCACTTGTTGAGGAAGATTTTTAATACGATTTGGGATTCTTTTGCCAATTTAGGAGGACTTGAATTTCTCCACCTGAAAGCTCCCATTATGAGAATTTCTCTCCGTCTCCATCTGTCTCTCCTCGCTCCCTCTGATTGCCTGAACAAGTGGCACTCCAGGCTCAGTATTCCTCCGAGACGCGCACTATATTTACTGTGCTTCAGATATCACATTTTAATCTCATACCTGCTCCGCCTCACAGCCACCCTGACACCCAGCAGCTCTGTGTTTTTCAGTCAGCAGGCACAAAACGTGACAGGCGAGCTGGAAGCACCGACGGTACGAATCAATCGAGAGAATCCGCGGACGGGACAGCTGCCTGCCTGCTGCATGGAGGCTGATATTACAGAGTGCTGCTGTGCTGTCACTTTACACCTGCACACAGGCTGCAAAACATATACAGTCACATAAGATAATCCTTTATTAGCCCCACGGCAGGGACATTTCCATATAAAGTGACACAGGCATAAATATGCAGAAGAGTCGATCCATCCAGTCACATATTCAGCCCACATGATATGACTGAAAAATCCTGCATGTTTCACTCTGTTAAAATTATCTGGCCGGCCTCACCAAATTCTCATTGGTCGATCAGTCACTGCTGTTACTGTAGAAAGGCTAAAAAAAACAGCAATTGTATTTGTCCTTGGTGATGGTTGGTCTTTGTGGAATTTGTGCCACCCCTCCTCCACTGTGATTGGATGGCTGTTAACAGTGACGAGCGCAGTGTTTTTACACAAAGTTAAACATTTTAATATCTCATTTTCAATCAGAAAACAGATAAATAATCATAGAAGACCTTCAGCTTCCAAAAGACCCTGCAGTTCAAGGCCGTTCTTATTCAGAAGTCAACAAATACCGACACTTTTGCAATGTTTCCAGCATAAGATGTCGATGCCAAAAGCCACAGTTTGGTCTGCATGATGCACCGCTGGCTGGTGTCAGGTTCACACGCTGCCGGTAACAACGTTACATAAGGAGCATGAAGGTCCCTATAGGGCAGGTGGAAGGAGGAGTGGATTGGTCCAATAAACTCCAGATTGTCCTGAGGGAGTCCAGTGATCACGTCCCATCTGCATATAACGGGCGTGTTTTTCTACATGTTACGATGCGCCTGTTTATTAGCAGCTTGATTATCTTTTTTTTAATGACCAAAAGATTTTTGTTGTTTTTGTGTTCACAGAAAATAACACATAGATAAACAAATTCATCAACACTAAAACAAATCAAAAAAGATCAAAATGAATAAAACAAACAATAATGAATAGACCGCATAAATAAAGCCAAGACACTAATGTCCTAAAATCCTAGAAACATCCTTAATTCTTTAAATATCCTAAAATCCTAGAAACATGTATGGGGCCGCTGTGACTGGCCCCTGGCCTCCTGTCACTTTGCAAAAGTGGCCCTTAAGTAAAGTTGAGTATCTCTGCCTTAGTAACGATAACCTCTCAAAGTGAGAGTCTTTCGGTTGTTTTCGTATGTCGGACATTAGTGGGGCAGACTGTGCTCATGCCCAGAGCCGACCTTGATTATTGGCTTTTTTGTTGCATCTCTCTCTTGTGGAATCAAGACTTTAAACATGCAGATTGTCTTGAATGCACCCTGCCTCTCACACAGCCCGCCCCCCTCCACCCTGTTCAGCTGCAGAGCTTTATTAACACTCTCTAATTGGAAAACCAAAATCCATTAACTCCACAAAGACAAATATCAGCCATTGATACAATTATAAGACGGCGTAATTTTACACAAATGTAATCTTATTCTCTCCGCTGAGACGAGGGGGGGCACATTGTTATCATTATCTTTATTTGGCAAAATCACATTAGACTAACACGCTTCATACAACACACACTTCTACACACACACACACACACACACACACACACACACACACTCACACACACACACACACACACACACTCGGGAACCCGCGAACTCGCTCATGAGACATAAAGCTGATGTGACAGGTCTCTGTGCTCTGTTTGTTGCCACACACTGACACACACTCACTTAGTATCTGTCTGCTGGAACATTTCATAAAGGAACATTTTTTTTGGCTGCAAAAGCAACAATATTTGAGTATACAGTGAATTATATGCATGTTGAAAACTGTCCTGCACTGAATTTTAGATCAGATTCTTTTCTTTTCCATTAATCTGTTCAGTCAAAGGAGAAAATGTCGGCATTTTACATTTCTGCAAACATTATTTGTACGTTTCATACATGTCGTCAACATTTCTAAACTAGTATTTAGTGATAATATAAATTAATTCAATGTGTGCTGTTATGTGGTTAAATACTTTTATGGTGTCTACATATTTTTGGGTATGATTACTGTAAGCCTCCTGACGCACGTCTGTGGCGATGTTTAAGGCGGAGTGTTGGTGCGGCGCTGTCCGCAGTGCTGAAACAGGATGGAGGTACAAGTAGACAGAAGTCATTTAGCTGCTTGTTATTTGTGGTTGATAGTGAACAGAATACAGATAGAAAATAGGTTGTAGCTCCACAGGAATATTTTCTCTTTGGCAGCTATTATTTTTCTTTCCCAAATGACTTACACTATTTTAATATGTAATAACTCAAATTCCTTGAAAATTGTGATTTAAAAAATGGTTTAATTTCTTTAGAAACAAAAGGAGAAGGCAATTTAAAAAAAAAATAAATAAAAACTTGCAGAAAAACAGTACAAAAAAGTCAAAAGTAAATTACCTAAAAAAGGGAAAATAATATAATAATAATAATAATAATAATAATAATAATTAAAATAAAACTTGCAGAACAACAGTACAAAAAAGTCAAAAGTAAATTACCTAAAAAAAGGGAAAATAATATTAATAATAATACTTCTAATAATAAAGAAAATTATGTAAAAGGTACTGACATTTTTTTAAAAGTATTTATGTTATATTTTTTTTAATGATATTTTTCTGTAATAGAATTTCAAGTATAAAATCATTTTAAATGTTTTCTGGACATTTTTCCCTGTTTTGGGGGATAATTTTCTAATAATCCTTATTTATTTCAAATGTTTTTGAAAGAACTCAAACCAGTTTGCTCAGTATTTTAAGGGTCAAATAGCTTGAGAAAGTCATCTGAAGGCAGCATAAATCAGCGGATGTTAATCCAGGTTTCAAAGGGTTAATGATTACATCTCTGTCTCTGACCAGCTATAGGATCACTTAGCTCTGTTTTTATAGCTTTGTCTGTACTTTCCATCAGTAATAAGAACCTTTTACTCACCAAGTTAAGATCAGAGAAGTCTCATTAAGACGAGCAGTAAATTTCACCCAAATAGTAATAAAGTTGAATTTTCCTTTAATAATCTTCCACAGAGATTAAATAATATATATGAGGTCGTCACTCGTTGTTCCACTTTCTGTGCAGAAACTGAGTGCATTATGAAGTTTTGATGTAAAACCTCAAAGTGAAACACTTTGCTGTAGATTTTAGAGCTCTGATGTCGCTCGTAACCCGATTAAACTCAGAAAGACCATAAAGTCACATCTCAAAGTTGGACTCCAGTCAGAAAACTCGTGTAACTTCATCACAAACTCTCCAAAAAGTGGAGGCACTGTACCTCAAATCACCTTCTCCCTACGCAATCATATCCCCCGTGTGACTCTCCTCCCCATCAACTCGCTCTAATTTGGCCTCATCACTTAAAAATTCCCCGACCTCGTCTTGCTCATGTTTTATTTCTCCTCCCAGCGGTTCTTTCTTTACACCATCGTCCCGGGGACACGGCGACGCGACTGCTTGAAATGTTCTCCGAGGAACTGGAGCATGCTGCGCCGCTGCACCGGCTGCGAGCCGCTGTGGAGATGAGCTTCAGCTAAATGGTTGAAATGTAAAAATAAAAGTTTGGTTTCAGGTTGCTGTGCCTCTGAGGAGAGGAAACAGTTTGAAAGTAGTGATCCTGAAGATTCTCACTGCTGGGGATTTTAGTGACACCTTTGTTGCAACGCGCTCGTCGCTGCAGAGTTTCTGCTCTGTTTGAATCCATGTTTGTTGCACCGTTTTTTGTCATATTTTCAGACACAGCGGTTAAAGCTATTTGCGCTGATGAACCAGCTGTGCAGACGGGACAGCCGAAAATGAAGGCGATGGTTTGGATTAAAGCGATTTAGTGTTAGCATGTTCACATTAAATAATTGGCTTGTTTGTGTTTATAGTTGGCCTGTGTTTGAAATAATGCACGCAGCCACCATGACTTCACCCTTTGCTTTGTCGTGTCCTGTTTTGAGTACTCAAGTTTGCCATTTTGGCTGTCACCATCTTGGATTTTTGGAGCCAGAAGTGACCATATTTGGAAATGTGCTTGTGGTGTTTATGCTGCGTTCATGTGACGTCTGAAGGACGAAGTTTCTGAGTTGGGAAGTCGTTCTTCTAACTTGTTGTGGTAAAGTGGGAACAGCATGAAGCTAAAGAGTAGATTTAAACAAGAGGCTGATAGCTGTTTACACTTTATTAATATTGTTATATATTATTTCATTTTTGATATATTTCATATGTTATTTATTATATTTTTATATAGTTTCATGTTTAATCTAGGTGACTCTACATGCACAGCAGTTAACATTATTATTACACATATTACACTTTACATGTGTTAAAAAACTGATATTTAATACATAAATTAATGAAAAGTTTCTTCCCTTTGACCAAACATTGACTTTTTCCCACCATGTTTATGCATTTATGACGTCAAATCGGTAACTCTTGTTATAAAATAACACTGTTCTCATTGTTAGTATACGGTCTGACATGCTTTTTAGTTCAAAGTTTGTTTATTTGCTGCTGCTAATAGATGCAGAAACTAAAATATGACTCTACTAAAAGTAAATGAGAGCTATGAGGAACAAAATAACCAAATATATCTTTTTTTACAGTCAGCTGTTGACACTGTTTTCATACTTTCTGTCATTTCTGCTGCACTGAAATGTCATGCAAAGATCTCAACTCAACACCCCGGGAGCCATCAAAATTTCCCAATTTTCCACTCGTAATTATGACGTTGGGGGGCCTTCATGTGCTCGTAACTCGTAAATACAGTATTTACAAAGAGCACATGAAAGCAGCACATTCCTAAGTCATCAGTATTCATCCTCTAAACAGCATGATAGTGTGTAAAGAAATCATGAAAATCTTTCAGCAGAACTTTATCACAGTCCCTCGAGTCCAACACGTTCAGTCACACCTCTCGCATTGCTAAAAATGAATTATTTCACATAACAAAAGGGTACAAACTGAACATCGTAGCTTCAAAATGTCTCAAACGTCCACTTGAAATTTATCACTGAACATTTAATTTTCCATGAGAGAAAAATCTTCAGGTGATTCATGAGTTCAATAGAAGCCTGCAAAAGGATTTCATTTCATGCCAGCATCACTTCGCCAAAGCAATACCATTAAGTTTTCACACAGTGGATATTTTTATTTGGGAGTGGGAACACTTTGTACAATTATCTCTCCCAAAAAAAAATAAAAAAAAGAAAACAGGATAAGAAAAAAGTTCCCAAAATGTTAATGTCATTATCCTGCTGTGAAAGCACAGCGACTGTCACTCACTGTCCTCTGGAAGGCTGACAGTGAGACCCAGGACACCGCCTTACATCATCACAAACACGCACACACACACACACACAAACACGCACTCACGCGCACACATAACACTATTAATATCCTTGAGGGGTTTAATGTGGAGAGATGGAAAGGATATCCAAGGTTGAGTGTCTGTAGTTGGGTTGGAGCCGCTCGCGTGTTGTGATACACACACACACACACAGCACTAACAGTACATTTGTGCATCAGTGCACACATCACAAATGTGTGAAGTGGGGATATTATTGTCACATTGCTGGCAGGCTGGCAGCGCCCGTCCTTATAACTCTCCTTCTGCTCAGGCTCCAGGCGCCGCCGTTTTATCTGAGAGAGTTCTGCCAACCCGAGGTCTAAAAACTTTCTTCAAACTTTCACTCATCTGGATGTCACTCCCGGGAGCCGCGGCTCAGTTTCTGAGCTCGGGTTTGGGGATGATGAAGCCTTCTTTCAGCAGGATGAGCTGACAAACGGTCCGGCTGGGAGACGAGTTTTTGTGAGAGGTCAGGCAGGAGAAAGATACCGAAGACCAACAACAAACATACAGAAAGACAAACAGACGTCGTGTTAGTTTGTTATATTTCAGCATACAGAATAACCAAATACAGCTGCAGAAACAAGAATAGGGAGATCTTAATACTGAATGAGCATGTGGGGCCAAAAAAGAAGTGACAAGAGACACTTATATAAAATGAGTATTTTGTGTATTTTGAGTATTTTCACTTGCATTACTTGCAACAGATACAGTCGCTGTCTGGTCGTAGTTAGGGGGCGAGGTGAGGGCGGAGTCAGCCTGTAAATGCTGGAAAGTGTGTTTTTTTTTTTAAAAAAAAAACTTGCATGAGAAACAATTCTACATTTACTATAGATTTGATCAATAAACCCTTTTAAATCTGAGCAATTTGGCAATTGTATAATTTGGCGATTGTAGTTCTTACAGAAGCATCCGGTCTGAAACTTGTGCGTCCTTGCATGCGACTTTGTACAATAAATCCATACTGATAGATTCAATATTTAATATTGTTTTGTCCATATTTCATCCATAATTGTTCATTTATTATCACTAGATTTGATGCTAACAGCCATTTGTTTCTAAAATGCTCTGCGAGAGTCTTTTGACCAATCAGAGGGTCCCGTGTTCCCGCAGTGAGGTTACTACAGGTCACTCAGTCCACTCTGTAAGTCTAAATTTGGTGATGTGACCCCGTGTCTCACTGCAGACAGAAACTGCTTTACAGAAAGGCTTCAGAGATGCCACACACAGTTTTTGTGTGTTTAATTGTTTCAGGGAACAGAGAATAGTTTTGTTTTGCTGAGTGTGTTATTTCAGTAAAAATCAGTGAGATTCACTTTTGTTTTTATTTTGTATTTATGGTCCCATCACGATTTTTACATTCAAGTCACAAATATTGTACAGCTCAGTTTGTCCTGAAAACAGTGGTGTTTTTAGCTTGGCTGTGCGTTAAAGGGTTAATGTTATACACATTTTATTAGACAGTAAATCCAAACGGACCAAAACTGCTCAAAAATGGCTAAAGTCTAAACATCTGATCCAGCTGATCTGGACATTTATGTAATTACTCTCAGATGATGTCAGGTCTGCAGGTTATGTGTGAAAGGAGCTTTAGTGTTGCTGTTTCTAGTTTTGGTAGATCTTATTAGAAGCTCAGGTGGAGCCAAAATCCCCGGAAGTTCAGGACAAGAAAATGAAACAAAAACATGAAAATTGTTAATTTGTTGGATTGTGAGAAGATCAGCATTTCCAGTTGTGTGTTCAGAACAGTACAGAGCGAGCTCACTGATGTGTTTAACCTAGTTTAGAGCAAAGCCTGACATCTGCTGTTAGTGCTTCAGATCGCTGTAACATTCCCAGCTCTCAGACGGAGAGTGAGTGTGTGTGTGTGTGTGTGTGTGTGTGTGTGTGTGTGTGTGTGTGTGTGTGTGTGTGTGTTGGGCTGGAATTGTCCTTAAAGGCTCCAAACGGAAAAGCGGCCGGTGTCGTCTCGTTCAACTCGGTCGCCAGAAGGTGTTTAATGTCTGGATTTGCCTCCTCAGCCGTCTGAGTGCCCAGAAATACTCCTCTGTGTGTGTGTGTGCGCGCGTGTGTGTGTGTGTGTGTGTGTGTGTGTGTGTGTGTGTGTGTGTGTGTGTGTTGGAGGTGCGAGCGCTGCAGGGCCAGCAGTAATTAATTTGAATGGCTGGTTCTGTTATTAGCCTGAGAAACACTGCTGAGTCAGGAGGAACGCAGGAGGCCGAGAGACGGAGAGAGGAAGAGAAAGACGTGATGGAGAGAGAAAAGCCAAAGTAATAACAGATAAGAAAGATGCAGAATATCAGACACTAGAAATAATTCATAGCCAAAAGTATGTGGACACAAATGAGCCACATGTGATGGTAGGTTAACATGTCGTTCCAAATCCGTCAGCGTTTAACTTCTTCTTTGTGAAGAGGACGCTGCCAAAACTACAAGAGCAACTAAAGTAGTGATACTTATTTTACAGCCAAATCTGGCCCCTGATACGGAGCGAGGTGGCCCATCAACCATTTTGTAAGTAATCAAAATCTGAGACACGTCCTAAAGGCAGCAATAAAGTTTTCTATTCTATTTCTTTAATCTTCAATCTGAGAAATGTTCAGAACTCCAAGAATTGTCCTAAAATCTTAAAAAAGTCTGAGTAATATCCTAAAATGTTATGTCTCTCCTAAAATCCAAGAAATGTCCTAAAATCTGAGAAATGTCCTGAAATCTGACAAATGTCCCAAATTCCTAGAAATGTGCTAAAATGCAGAAATGTCCTAATATCCCAGAAATGTCCTATAATGCTAGACTTCTTTTAAAATCTTAGATACGTCCTAAAATCCTGGAAATGTCCTAAAATGTTAGAAACATCCTAAAATCCTAAAAGGATAAATAAACGGAAGGTCGGACAAAACGCAGAGGAGGGAAAATGAGCACAGTTGTTTAGCAGAAGTGATCGCAGCAGATTTTCATCCCTAAACTCTCTGATGATGTATCACCGACTCCAGGTACGCTTCATTTACCTCGCCTGGTCCTCCTAAAAGCGGACGTCCTCCTGGGAACGGCCCCGCCCCCCTGCTGACGAGGCACGGCGAGGTAAACCAAGCACGGCTAAATGGGTTTTGAGGTTTGTTTGGGATTCAGGACTTCTGACCTGTTTCTGAGGAGCGGGAGGAGTTCGCCGTCAGCTGAGCGGAAAAACGGCACAAAGGTGTTACATAATCCAAACACAGGAAACAGGCGGGTTTGTTTTCGAGGAGCGAGCTTAGCTGGCTGTTTTTTAGGAGCATTTTCTTCCATCTGCTCTTTCAAATCTAAACTTTCTGCTGCCAATTTCTGTACCCTGACCTCGACAACCTTAATTTTTCCCTGTTCTTTTTAAAAGTGGCATTGTGCCCGCTTTTTCTTTCACAAAGGTTTTCAAGTCCAAACCTTTGATTCACAATAATTCCCAAACACCCTCTTTGATTTTCTTCTTTCATGAGATCTTCCAAAGAAAACTAAAAGGGCACTCAGAGGGCACAGACCTCTGCCAAGGCCCGAACAACGAAAGCAGAATATCATTTGTGAATCTACTTCATGTTTCGGATCCTTGGCCCAGGAAACCACGAATATCAGTCTGGGATTTTTCTCTAATCCTTCTGACAGACAGACTGCAGATAAAATGTCTGCTGGAGTTCACCACAGACGGTATAATTTGTTCATTCTTCAAACTTTGTATGGCTGAAGACTTAAAATTATTTTATTATTATTATTATTATTGTTATATGTATGCAATATAGTTTTAAGATGCTCTTTATATGATATTTTGTTATATACATATTTATTATGTTAGTAATTTCTCTGCAAGACAGGACTAGTTTAGTAGTTGTTGTTAACAGTCTGCAGCTTGCAGGCGTCCCCCCTCAGTGTCAGACCGTCCCCCCTCAGTGTCAGACCGTCCCCCATCAGTGTCACACCGTCCCCCCTCAGTGTCAGACCGTCCCCCCTCAGTGTCAGACCGTCCCCTCAGTGTCAGACCGTCCCCCCCAGTGTCAGACCCCCCCCCACCTCCTGATGACATAGTCAGCTCAGATGCTACGCCACTTTAGAAAAGTTGATATATAATTTAACGTATCTGTTGTTTGCAGAAATGCATGATACCACATTTTTCTTTGGCCTCTGGGCTGAACTGAGACCGAAACAGCTCTGTCCCCGGCTCAGAAATCTCTTCTTTTTTTTGGAAGGTCGCACTCTGCAGTTTTTCCAGCAGGGTGGGTCGGTGGGCGTGAGGTCGGTGGCCATCGATGGCTTCATGGTCTCGTCTGAGTCTCTGAGCCGACTGTGTGATAAGTGAACATAACCTTCAGCCATCCACCCGAAATCTGCATTGCTAATTTCATAGCCTGTTAGTTGTTTCAGAGTGTTTTCTGCCTCCCAGAATAAACTTGTACATGAAGTTCAAAAGTTCAGCGAGAGGCTGGGAGTCAGGGATCATGAGCTCTGTCAGCGGGCGTAGCTGGTTGTTATATTTCTGTTGCTGCGGTTATTTTGTGTGTGTTGTTTTTCCCGCCGGCTGTGTGGGAGCCGAAGTCTGCACTCTGTTGTTTAAGAAGAAGGCTGTTTTGAGACGGAGGGCTGACGGGGTCAGTCCTGGCATTTACGTGCACATTTGACAGGTGAGCAGGCTGAAAACACAGGAGAGGTTACTTTAATTATGAAGGTTATTGTTTGTATCGCCTCAGCTTTTCATTTTTACATGCTTTGTAGAAACTTTGCAAGTGTCTCAGCTCACTGCTGACCCCGGTGGGCGGGAGAGAAAAAAGTTTGATACATACGAGGAATAAACATCCTGTAAATATGATATCCAGGTATAAAACACAGTAAAAATCACACATGAAGACGCACCAGTCTGTAGTTTATTACAGCAGCAGAGTCTTGCGGCTGCAGTTCAGCTGCACTGATATCTCAGGAACACCTAAATGTAATTTCTTTATATGTGGCACAAACGCCCACTTGAACTAAACAGTGAGCTGATTAGAAATTTGTGGTCAAAAATCCTCGTGTCCATCGTGTTCTCATTAAAAAAGAACAAACATACATTTTTATTTAAAGAACAGAGTAATTTGTATTTGGTAGTCAAAGGCCAAGGTCACTTTGACCTGGTCTGCTGCACTCTCGTCAGCGCAATATCAACACCTTCGGAAAATTTGGCACAGACATCCACTTGGACTCAGCAATTAATTTATTTGAATTTTGTGGTCAGAGGTCAAAGGTCATGTGCACAGCGACCTTGCATTGGTATCATCCTTGTGACTGCAGTATCTTAAGAACAACTTGGACTCAACAGTAAACAAAGTGGAATTTGGAGTTTAAAAGTCAAAGTCACTGTGATCTTACAGCCATCTCATCCTCCTGACCACAATATATGAAGAACATTTTGAGGGAATTCCTTCCAAATTGGCACAAACGTCCACACGGACTCGGAGATTTAGTGGTTGGAATTTGGTGGTCAAAGGTTAACTTTACTGTGACATCATAATGTTCTGCAAAAATACTTTTCTGTCCATTATTCAGCGTCATATCTCAGAAACAGGAGGAGAGACATTTGGTCAGAAACTAAATTGGTGACACAAATTTTTGTTTATTGTTTAATGTAAGGATCCCAATCAGCTGACGCCTATGCAACAAGCTACCGTCCTCCACAACATAATATTACTTTACAACAAAAACAAACAATAATGATAGTACAGTGCTCAATAAAATAAATAAAATAAATAAACAAATAAAGAATAATGATAATATTGATGATAATACAAAAATATGACCATTTTACAACAATGATTAAAAGATAATAATAATTAATTAACCATCAATCAACCAATTCAAATAGAAAATAAATAAATTGATAAAATAAAGAAATTTTTAAAAAGTCTTTATCATAACTATCTTACTCAACTAAACATAAAACAATTCAACCAACCATAAACCAATTTAAAAAATAATTAGCGAACACCAGTCTGCAAACAGTGCTGGATGTAAAGATCTTGTGTGTGTGAAGCGTCTGTGTTTTCAGGGACATGTATGTAACCTGAGTCATAATAAAGTGACAGATGTGTGTGTAGAGCACAGTGGGAACATGCTAAGCACTTCACACTGTAAACATTGCAAATATCAAGCAACAGTGAGCCAACGTTTACTTTACAGGCAGATTAAACATGAAAAGTTGCTAATCATGAAAGCGTGCGGGATCAAACCTCCGTCTGCGCGCGGCACAGAGCGGCAGCTCTGGCTTCATTCGCATCAACAACATCACAAATGAGCAGATAACCTTCACTGGGGATCAACGCGAGCAGCTGGCCGTGTTTGTCTTGTTCTATCTTTGAATTATGAACTGGGGTCGCGAGTCGCCGCCGCCGCTGCGAGGCCGAGTGCAGGTTCAGGGTTAGAAAAACACAGACCCGCCAGTACCAAAATAAATCCTCTAGTGGTGTTTCTGTCTTTATTTGTAGTTTGTTATCTGCCTCGCGGGTAAGTTAACACCCGGTTTTTGACGTTTTTAGCTCATGTCTTTGTGTGTTGTTGAGACGCACTCGTTCTCACCCCTCGCTTCTGAAAACATTTCTAGTTGCATCTAACAAACTGCTGGATGTGAAGCTTTTGATCAGGAGAGCCAGGTGCGCTCAAAGTGCCACTTCAGCCTGAAAAAATAAAATAATAATAATGAAAGAGTATTTAAAAATCAGCGCTGTTTTTCTTCCCTGAAAGAGCAGTCCGACATTTGGAATAAGTAAGACCTACTTTTACAGAATTATTAGAGGCACACAAACAAAAGTAATTATTGTTGGCGGGACATCAGCGCTGTCAAAACCCGTTTATGCCAACAAACACTTTTGCCGCTAACAGAGTGACAATAGCCTGTGAATGTTTTATGTCCACAAAGTGAAATGTTTGTTTGCTGCCATGCGCCTACACGTCTGCATGGTGTTACCGTGGCTGTGGAGCTCGGGTGGGCTGTCACTGGCTCAACAGCTCGCCGTCTCGGCCAGAAATCACAAAGTAGCCGCTAACTGTTCACGCCAACACAATGCACGCCTCAGTGCTCACTTCACAGGGCTGGAAGGTCCAAAAGAAGAAGTGAAAGTTTTAGAGTTGGACAATGAGTCTTCTTGTCTCATCGAAACCACTCTCTTGTTAAAATTTCAAGTTTTCTTTCTGAATTTGATCCTTATGTTTAAAAAAAAACCCAAAACTAAACACCAAACTGACGAAAGCAAAACTGCCGAGACAACTTAAGATGGAGAGGGATGTTAAAATCAGCACAACCTGCATTTCTACCCGAAACTGGCTTGATTTCTTTCAAAAAAATGAGAAAAAGCAACAGATACAAAACAAAAAAAGGAAGTTAAGAAATGACAATGAAGAAATGACCTTAAACAAAGTTATTTTTTGTGGGTTTTTTCATCTAAAACATGGTTATATTGTGACAAAAAGGGGTTAAAATTCTGAAAATGAATGAATATTTGATATTCAGGATTAGGACTGATATTTGTATTAATATACAGTATATATTAATGTGTATTATGTTTAAAAGCTTGATTTTGAAAAGCGTGTTTTGTGTACAGACCTGCTGTGGTGGTGGGAGGAGGAAAACACGTTGTCGTTCTGTATCAGAAAGTGAAAACGATAATATAAATAGTAAATAACAGGATTATTTTCAGGATTTAAATTGCATCACCTCTATATTGTGCTGCACTGTTACTGGCTGTTTGTACTTTCGGAAGCAAGCTGAGAAAAACACCTGAACATTATGTTCTACAACAAATATCTCAACAAACCTGTCAGTTTTTTTTTTATTCCCCGACTTCGTTCTTAAATCTGTGAAAGTCTCCTTCTTCAGAGCGCTGCTGCAAATTCAGCTGATATTCTAGAAATCTCCTCCCAGGAGTAAAACCTGACAAATATTCGGCTACAGATCCACCTCCGACAACAAACCCGCTCTCTGACGGCTTCCTGCAGACAGCAGCTCCCCATTAGCAGCCGGGTGTGAAACCTTCACCTCCTCTTCCTCCATCACGCTGTTTTCATTCATCTATAGACGCGTTTTCACACATCTGATTACTCTGCGGGCTGCAGAGCGACGCCGCGGCGAAGATGACAGAGGCTTTTGTGAAAGGTGCGAGGCGAGGTCAGCTGGAGGAAAAGCTGCGTTTGGCCTGAACAGACGAGCAGTCGACCGCAGACAACAGCTCATTATTCACAAACTAAACTCACCAGGAGAAAGTTTCCTTTTTCTAACCTTCGCCGTGTTTCACAGATCTTATTGGTCGCCATTTCTCAAAATGGTTTTCTCGGCTTCGTCTTCCCTCGCCGCTCTGCGCTGTAAACGTAGAGCTACCTGGAGGAAATGAGGCGAGCAAATGTTGGCTGCTACAGACAGTTTCTTTGCTTCTCCGTCATAAGAAGGGGATGTTTCCTCTTTATGAGGCGGCGCGAGTCGTTTTTGCAGAATGCTGCAGCTCTCTCCAAACCTAAAGACTTTAGTTTGTCACTGCCTTCCAAAATAACCATGTCTCCAAGGAATGATATCTATGAAATATTAATAATGAAGTAACACTTTTAATTAACATACCTGCCAAATCACAAAATGTTGATAGTCAACGTATCTGCAGGAAAATGTCCTCTCGCAGCAGCTCAAGCGTGATTAATGGTTTTGGTTTCGGCCCTCAAAGCACGTGAAAAAGAGGAGGAAACTCCCCTGGGTTTGATTAAATGTTGTCAGCGGTGACTCCGTGCAGAATGGGGCATGTTGTCTTGATTAACCAAAGCCGTCATTTTCCTGTAAACTCACCTGAACCTGAAGCGTCTTTGTTTGCTTTGTACGCCCACCATCTGCTCAGCCGCACGGTGACTCCAGAGCAACCAAACAAAGAAAAATCATCAGCATCAAGCATCGGTTTCACTCATAAAAGGAAAAACAATTAGTGATGTATGAACGTCTTTGATGGAGACGAGTTTTCTCTCGATGTTTCACCTCAGTGGTTAAAACACGTGTCAAACAAAGCGAGATACGTTAACACTTTAAAATGCCCTTTAAATTGTAACTTAACTTTATGAGTAATCAACTTCAACCTTCTGCTCATAATTATGGTAATTAGTAGCTTACATATCCATTATTATAAATACAACAAGAGTTTTTAGTTGCTTATTCATAAAATATTTTAAAAAATATGTTTCGTGTTATTTTAAATGAATTCTAAAGTGTTAGGGTTCACGAGAAATGGTAGCACTCAGCATGTGAACATTTTTGTTGAATGTTTTGTCATATTTCGTATTTCTCGACATCTTCACCACCATGTTTGGCACTGTAACACACACCTTCGCCTTCAGTACCTGCAAATTCCAAATTTATCACATACTGCCGACGCAGAAAGGCCTCCAGGTCTCACTCTGAAGTCATCACACGGTCGCTCAGTGACCATCCACGTCAGCGTATGACGTTTTAGGTATCCTTGCCGCCTCAGTGTATCATGTTACGAGTTTGGAGCGAGAACGGGTTGGGTAACCACGTAATATAACGCGCACGAATGCCATTATAGAGTCTGGAGTGTGCGTCCCGTGCGGGTATGGATGTACGTGTGTGGGTTTTCTACACCTTACCATGTGCCTTCTTGCCTAAACCTAACCGTAGTGACAGTCCACGCTGCCACGTCATCCCACCACACGTGCATTTGGTTACATCACGGACACAGGCTGCGTCATCCCACCATGACGTCAACTTTTTATTTAAATTTCCTTTGACATGATTTTTTAAGTAGCCGAACTATATCTATAGATTTCTGGACATTTCCCCCTTTTTTGATATTATCTGATAATACCCCTAGATCATTTTCAGGTCATTTTCTTTTCACCTTTAACCTTTTTTTTTGTTTTTTTTCTTTTGCAACATTCCTGTCCTCTTTTATTGCTTCACTTCCTTCATGTCATTTTACCTCTTTCCTCTAATCCTCCTTTTTCCTCTGCTCTCCTCCTCCATGACTTCCCCTCCTCTCCTCCTCCATTCATCCTTCCCTTCCTGTCCTCCTCATCTCTCCTCCTCTCCTCATCTCTCCTCCTCTCCTCGTTTCCTCCTCCTCTCCTCGTTTCCTCCTCCTCCTCTCCTCATCTCTCCTCCTCTCCTCCTTTCCTCCTTCTCTTCTCGTTTTTTCCTCCTCTCCTCGTTTCCTCCTCCTCCTCTCCTCATCTCTCCTCCTCTCCTCGTTTCCTCCTCCTCCTCTCCTCTGGCCTCTAAATTTGACTCCATAACATTTCAATTCCATTTCCCATCAGCGTGCTCTCGTCTATGTGAGGTGCTTCACTTTTCATTTCAAGGTCAGAGCGAGGGAATCGGGACGGAAACAGACACAGAGCGAGGGAGTGGGAGAAAAAAGAGGAAGGAAAAATAGATGAAAAGGAGGCAATGAGAGCTAGAAGATAAACGAGGAGGAATAGAGAGAGAGAAACGGCGTGTACATAGAGAAGAAGATGGCTGGTGGCCGAGTTTACGCTGCAGTTTGAGACATTTTATTTCTCTTGTGTTTGTGAGAAGAGACGAATCTGCTGCAGTCTGACTGCAGATTCTTCTGACAGAAATATTAGAAAAACATCCTGAAATTACAAATAAAGAACATCTTTTCAGCAGCGACCGGAGCTTCAATAACAGGATGTTTTCTCTGTGCGTGAATAAAAGACAGGCGAGAAAATACGTTAGAATCAACCTCAAATTTATGACTCAAAGGAGCCAAAAACAGCCAATAAACAGCCGGCACGTGTCTGACTTTAACCCTTTAAAACTCCAGCAAATTGGTTTGATTTCTTGCAAAAATATGGGGCTTAAGAAAAACAAAATCCTGAAAATATGTTAAAAAAAATGAATCAAAAAGGGCAGAAATGTTAAATATATATATATATATTTTTTCCTGTTACATTACTTGAAATATATGAATACAATGATTTTACATATATTTTTCCCTATTTTTGAAAACATCCTAGTAATTCTCCCCCTTTTTTCTAAAAAAAATATTTAATTTAAAAAAATTATAATTTTTTAAGGTCACTTTTTTCACCATTTTCGTCTTATTTCTTGCAATTTGTGGGACATTTCTTGCTAAGTTGGTGATTGCTTTTGTCCCCATGTTTTTGAAAGAAATCAAGCCAATTCGTTCAGTTTTCAAAACCATTTCCCTGATTCGAGAAATACGAGAGGCATTCTGAGCACAAACTGGACGTCATCCTCCAGAGACAGAAATAAAAAGAGTGAATCTAATGATTATCATTGTCATTTTGTCATTTTTCTCATCATCCAGTTGAAACTTGTCTGACTTTTATAACACAGACATCATGTGTGTGGGAGGAATAATTTTGAAGACAAAATCTCAAAAATTGGTGAGCAATCAGTGACCTGACCCTGTGTGCTGTGAGTGAAAGAGCAGTTGTTATTTTAGAGCGACGCTTTACCTGAACTCCACCACACTTCAGTGAAGTTAATAAAATCACACGTTTTTGGAGCTCGCGGTCCTTGTTGTCCTCGTCTCTCCTGCCAAATGTTTCTTTTTCCGCACAGATTGCTGGATGAATCAGCAAAAGGAAACTGTGATTGTTTGTGTCTGTTTTGGTACAAAATTCTTGCTCTCATGAGGTTTTGGCAGTTGACTCACGACTCGTGCGTAACCACACAGCGTGCCGCTTCTGTATTTGCTCAGTCACTGAGTGTGAGCTCCGTTCTCGCTGTTAAGACCCACAAATCTGTGCAAATCGATGGAAACAGTCTTTCTGTCGGAACAGTCGCCAGAAGAAAATGCTTCTGAAAAGTGTGAAAATGATACGTTTGTGTGTTTCATATGAGCTGAGTTTGTCTTCAGGAGGTGGACGGGACGGTGGAGGGGACGGTGGAGGGTGTGACACCTTTTAGGGACACCTGCCAAGCTGCAGACCACCGTTCAACACCAACTAACAACAAAACTGGCTGTGTTTTAGCGAGTCATTGCTGTGTTTGTTTCCAGTGACTTTTCAGGCACCAAAAGTGGGTGTGTTTTTTAGCAACTTGTCACATAGTTTCCAGCAGGGATATTGCTGAGAAAAGCAGTTCTTTTTATGTTTATCACTGTGCTTGTGCCCTCGAAACTGTGTTTTTAAAGCCAGAACGTGATCTTTTTCTAACCAAGTGGTTTTTGTGCACAAATATAACCAAACATTAACTGCAGCTTTGTTAAAACACAAAAAAACACAAAGTTTTAACCTGACAATGTAAAAAGATAATGTACTATATGTGTGGTTTTCAGATATGGACAGTAGCAACATTTTCCCTGGTGATGGGCCGTCTGTGTTGTAGTCTTTGTAGTTTACAGGCTGGTCTTCAGGTTTGTCCTTAGCAGAACAGAAATAACAGCAACTTGTAGACGTTTTGTCTCGTACGCCGAAAGCAGAGCCAACAAACTCGAGTTCGGAGTGAGAACGGGCGGAAAATAGACAGATATGTAGCAGGATTGGAGCTGAGAGAGAGGTGACTGGAAGCATCTGCGTCTACGTTAATCGCTGCAATTAGAGCAGAAAGGTTGTAATAAAAATATTCATGACAAATGTGGCGAAGTAAAAGTAGATTACTGACTTAAAAATACACTGAGGTACAAAGGTAAAGAGTAGAAGAACCCTTTAAAATGAAAAAAACTTGTTTTGTGTGACTTGAAATGTGTTATTTGTGGCTGCAAACATAAATGACATCTACCAATATTTTGAGAGAGAACAAGGGCGACATATGCTCAAACTTTGTTGTTAAAACTGTAATATATTATACAGAAAAACTCATCACGTTTAGACTGATTCAACGATGTTTTACTCTCTTTGAACAGTCCTCTTCTTGTTCTCTCCGTCAGGTTTCTCTCTGACTCTGACCCACACGTTCACCGTGTAAAATCCGGACGCTGCTGAAGGCTCAGTGACGCTGCTGTTATTTTACAGTAATTATTGGAATGTCTCCGAGTTAATATGCAGATCATTTATTGATGCTGCCGCAGTCACATTAACACAAGTCCCCTCAAACTGAGAGCCCGCAGCTTAAATGAATTCTCCGGTCAAATGGAGGGATATTACGACTTACATTAAAATTAACAAACAGATCAAGTCATAATTACAGCGCTCTTCCTCCTCCGCCGCCCCGGAGGAATGAATCCCATCAGAGAGAAGCTGCAGGAGGTGAAATTTCTCCGAAAATCTCATCCGGGTCCAGCAGGCCTTAAAGGCAAACGTACATTAGCAGTTATGGCAGGAAAAAGTTTCAGAGCCGGACTAAAGGTGCAGGATATTAAAATGATATTAGAATCAAACATTAATGTTAATATCCATAAAGAATTAATGTTAAATGTTCTTTAATGGCAAATATTACCGGAATGGAGCATTTTTTGTGGAAATGTGTTATTGCTGAGAGCAGAAAGTTATCACCTGCTGAGCTATAAAATAAAGAGCAGCAGGAGCAGAGTGAGGAAAAAGTGATGCAATTACTCCGAAAGAGAGACTGTGAGGAGTTTAAGCCTTTGAAACCTGCGCAAAGAGCTTGATTTATTTAACGAAAAACATGGCAAGATGGCAATGAGCATGCGTAGAAAAAATTACCTCAAAATCAGTAAGGAAGTAGTCAAAATTACGAATAAATATAAAATATCCAAAGCAACCGCCGTCAACCTGTTTATCTGCAGGTTTGCAGCCTTTAAAATATATCTTTGATTATAATTTGATATCCTCTCATGTGTTGTTTAGACACATTCTGACAGTAGTCGCTGATAATTTTGTGTTTTTGTATATATGCGAGACGAACTTGATAAAAGCGCTGACTGATTTGCAGATAAAGAGAGAACGAGGCTTTTGACGTGTGTGTGTGCCGTCATGCGTTATCAAACGTCCCAGGGCTGATATTAATCTTTAATATTCACCTTGAAAATGAATCAACTGTAAAGGATATGACTCTGTGTGTGAGTGGTATGATAACATGGTTTCATGTATATGGTTAACAGTGAGTGTCTCCGTGCTCACACACGTTGTTCAGACGTCACTGTTTTTATCTTGCTCGTCCTCCAGCTGTGCAGTGTGGAGAGATAATGGAAATACACCAGTGTTCCCAGTGTCCTGCTGCTGTCTTGATGGGCTGTGGATGAACACACACAGACACACACGCAGACGATGTGTGTTCACTCTTCTTCTTCTGATAACATGTAAGAACAGCCGAAAATATCGGAGAGAGAAAGACCTGAGATTGAGGCAGAGTTACTCAGCTTCCTTTGCTCAGGGGCCACTTTTGTAAAATGACAGGAGGCCAGGGGCCAGTCGGCAGCCCCATACATGTTCAAAGGATTTTGGGACATTTTTCTAGGATTTTAACTTTCTTTTGTTGTTGTTGTTTTTTTAAACACTATTTTAGGACGTTGTTAAAAGTCAATGATTTTAAGACAGCTGTGGGATTTTAAGGATTCTAGGATTTCAGGACATTTCTTAGATTTTAGGACATGTCTTGTATTTTAGAAAATTTCTTGAATATTAGCATGTTTCTAAGACTTGAGGACAATTTTAGGATTTCTTGGATTTTAGAATATTTTTAGGATTTTAGCAAGTTACTAATATTTTAGGACATATCTAGGATATTGGGATAGTTCTCGGATTTAAGGACAATTCTAGTATTTTTTGGATTTTAGGACATTAGCGTCTTAGTCAGGACCTTTGTCAGGGGGGTGTGGGGGATCCTCTACTGGCACTTTTTTAATTAACAAGCTTTATTTTGATGCTGTTTTATGCACTCTGACACCTCATGGATACTAAAAGGACTAAATCACTTTATTTTCTTATTGTGAAATAGAAAAAGTGGGGGATAGGCAATAAAATGTTAAATTACGGAATAAAAAGGTTAAAAAGGTGACTGAGAGAAGAGATTAAGGGGGCAAAGGAAGAAAAACGTAAAAGATTTAGTGACATGGAAATTGGGAGTAGTGAAGGGGAAGCTTACAGACACGAGAAGTTATTTTGGAAAGACTTCATAATAGTCTCATAAAGAAAACATGAAAAAACACCACAGGAATGACATTTTAAAATCACACAGCGACTTTTAGATGGATCCACACCTCTCTCCTCTCCTGAGTTTGGCACTGCAGCTATTTTTAGGCCTAACACAGTGGCCCTGTTTCATTGGTCTGGTTATATAATCAGCTTTTTGTCCTGTGAGGAGGTGGCGGTGGCAGCGATGGCGGCCTTGTTGTCAGCAGCTCATTACAGCACTTCAGATGGTGAACTTTTTATCGTGTACACACAATCTGGAAGGAGGGAGTCAAAGAAGAAACATGGTTTGTTTTCTTCTCATGTTTTTTTCAGACTAGCTGTCAAATCTCAACGCAAATCCGCTGAACTCTGAACCCTGAAAAGACGAAGAGAACAGGGGTAAGAGCGAAGGTCAAAACGGGCTGTTAGAGAGATTAAGAGAAGGATGAAGAGGTGAAAATCACTTATCGAGAGGTCAATGAAATGATGGAGAGGTCAAAAGGAGAGATATTGTAAAATGAAAAGATAATAAAAGAATAAGATTGGAAGGTCTGCTTTAGAAAAAAAAAATCTCTGCAAAATTAAAAGGTTTCAAGTACAAGTTGAGCCGATGACAAAAAATGTAATAAAATACAACAACAGCAGCCTGTCCTCATCTGCTGTTGTATGTTTTCCTACAAAAAGCGATGCACCAAAATCCGTATATATGCAACAAAATAATGAGCCAATAATTTGTGTGTAACTCATGTATTTTTGTGGCCCGTGTGCTTATCAACAAGGTGGCGGTCCTGCAAGGTTGGATTGTTGGATGGGTCAGAAAACATCCACCACTCCAACCTTGAAGAAAAAAGTACAAACAGCAGATGAGAACAGGCTGCTACTGTTGTGTTTTAATTTTTTTTTTTTCTGTTTGTACTTGAAACTTTAATTTTGCAGAGATATTTTATCTCAACTAGACTTTCCTGAAAAAAAAAAGGATGAATAAACTGGTGTTTAGAACCATGTGATCTTTGAATGAATGAGTTTGAGTCATTTTGAGGTACATTTTCACAATGTTTCCCTTCTGAAACCTAATCTCCTTTCCTCTCTGGTAACTTTATGTTAAAAACATAACATCTTTCATGTGGCAAAAACTCATAGGACATCCTGTGAACCGTTGAATTGGTTGCTTGAAATGATGATGGTTATGAAGAGATGATAGGATGTAAATGGATTAAAGAATTGTATGAAGTACTTATTTAAGTGTACAAAAGGGTAGACAGATGATAGATACAGGTTTGACAAGGATTTATTGACGGGTCAGTGGGATGTAAGAGAGGTGAGGAGATGATAGAGTGGTTAGAGGGATGATTAAGGCTTGAAAAGAACTGATAGAGGGCTAAAGGGCAACTGCAAAGGGTGTAACATGGATGATGGAGGAGTAACAAATGATGATAACAGGTCAAATTCATGATGAATAGGTAAGACTGACTCACTAAAGGATTGATCCAAGGGTATAAAGGGATGATTAAAGGGTATGCAGGCTGAGGGAGGGGAGGGACAGAAGAAGGTAATAAAAGGTAAAACAGGATGATACTGTAGGCTGCCTGAAGTGATTAGCAGATTAATGGAAATCAATCGGTGCAAAATGAAAGTCAAAGGGTATAGATGGGTCTGTAGGGTATAAAAAAAGGCATAAAGGGAAGAAATAAGGGCAAACAAAAGGAAAGAAGGGTACAGAGATGGTAACATTGGATACAGATATGACAAAAGGGTCAAAGGGTTGATAGGAGGGTATAAAAAGATAGTGGGAATGGAGGGATGGCTAAATGTAGTAAATGGATGTATAAAGGGATGACACATGGTATAAATAGGCAATAGGTGGGTATAAAGGATGATAGAGGTGTCAAAAGGGCTGTGAAAGAGCTTACAGGGGAAATATGGGGGTATAGGGAGGATGGAAGGGTATACAGGCTAAGAGAGGGATGGCAGAAGGCTATAATGGTAGACAGGGGTGACAGAAGTAATAAGCAATTATTTTGGGGGATTTAAAGGGAATAATTGGAAGAAAAAGGGGCAGAATGACAGTATAAGGATGTAGAGGGGTTTGCAGGGTAAAAAGGGGGCATGAAGGATGGTAGAAGGGTAAAGATGGATTGTAAAATACTCCAAGGAGATGATGAATGTAGGAATTGAGGGATGGCTAAAGGTTATAAGTGGTTGTTAGAAGGGTAATAAAGGATGACACAGGAGTATAAATGGACAATAGATGGGTATAAAGAGATCGTGAAGAATAACAGAGTCAAAAGAACAGTAGAAGAGTTTACAAGGACGATACAGGGGTACAGAGACAACAGAGGGGCATACAGGCTGAGAGGAGTGGACAAAGGCTATAAAGGTAGAAAAGGATGATTCTATAGGTTGCCAGAATTGATAGTTGAGTTACTGGAAGGATTTAAAAAGGGAATAATGGGAAGCTAAAGGTGCTAATCAATAGTACAGGATTACAGAGGGGTCTAAGGGGTAAGAAGAGGGTATAAAAGGTAATAGGAGGGTATAAAAAGATGGAAGAAGGAGCTGAGAGATGGCCAAAGGTTATAAATGGTTATAGGAGGGTATTAAGGGATGAGAATAGATGGGTATAAAAGATTGTAAAGGGATCATGATGGATAATAGATGAGTCAAAGGGGCAGTAGAAGAGTTTACAAGGAGGATGGAGAGGAGGACAGACAGCTCAAGACTTTTGTATGTCATCTTGTACATGCCAGGGTGTATCTTAGCTGGTCTTTTAACGGTCTTGTTTTCATGGTTTACTTGTAGTGTATATTAACATACTTTTTAGTCCATCATTGCATTGCAGAAGTGATAATTGACTAATTGGGCAATTTGAAAAGGGAATAATGGAAAGCAAAAGGTGCAAAAAAAACAGTGGGAGGGTGTAGAGGGGACTGCAGGGTAAGAAAAACAGTATAAAAAGAAGATGTAAGGGCATAAAGCAGATTAGAAGGGTAGAGAGTGATGGTAACATTTTATAAAAAGGTTATAGAGGGGTTTAAAAGATAAAAGTAGGGACTGAGGGATGACTAAAGGTTATAAATGGTTGTTAGAAGGGTATAAAGGGATGACACATGGGTATAAATGGACATTAAATGGGTATGAGGGATTATGAAGGGATCATAAAGGATTAAAGAGGAGTCCAAGGAGCAATAGAAGAGTTTTTAAGGAAGATATAGGGGTGTAGGGAGGATTGAAGGGTATATAGGCCAATATAGGCGTCCAAAGGATGGTAGGAGTTTGTGAAAGGTTATTTGATGAGTGAAAAAATATGATTAGGTTTAAAGGACTGATTAAAGCGATTAAAGGGTGTAGGGAGTCACAAAAAAATTGATGGTATAAAGGACTCATTGAATGGTTAAAAAATGGCTTCCAGAGCTCTATCAAATGGACGAAAAGAAACGTAGAAAGGAACAACAGAAGGATTTTGAGAGATTAGTATAATATAGCGGTGATAGTGACTCATATAGGATCACGACGGGCGGCGACACGAGGAGTAACGAAAGATAATGAAAGGGTCAGGAGAGTGTTGGACGAGTGCAAGGAGATTACAGAGGACGGATGGAGACATATTTGAGGGACGTGAGAAATGATAGAGGTGTCTGGATGATGGATGGAGGGTTAGAAAGGGATGGAGGAGGAATGTGAGGGATCAGAGGGATGATAGCGGTTTAAATGGCGTGATGGGACTGGAGGAGTGGCGGCGGACTGTGTAGTGCAGGGTCAGAGGGCGTGATGAAGGGAAGAGTACGCGATCCCTGTGACACCACTGTGTTTTCTCTCATTTATTTATGCGTGTTAGAATTATCCACCGAGGTCTCATTGCGATCTCTGCGGACAAAGACCCGCTTCTTATGTAGATATGAGTGGCAAAACAAAAACACAATGATTCTTCTCAGCTGGCCAACATCTCTGGAAGATCATATTTGGTTAAATTTTCAGGACTCAAGAAGTTTATTGTCAGATTACACCATACAATGAAAGTCATAATTGACACTTTCCCTTCATGCAAAAACAAGAAAAGATGGATAAAAGTTAGATTAAAATTTAAATAAACACAGAGAAAGAACTAAGTCCAAAAACCTGAGTTTAAAAAAGTAAAATGCACTACGAATGTAGAAATACTGTTTGAAAGTAAGAGCCTCATGCAAATAGTGCACACAAAATCAATACAGTATGCATTAAAGATATGCTATCATACAATATAATTTAGGTTGTGACATAAGGTGACTAAAATTGAATGCCAGGACGATGTCTGATATCAATTTGAGGTAAAATGCTGGCGAAATGTGACGTTTATTTTTTGTCAGTTTTAAGTTGTGTTGTTGAGTAACCAAAATCCAACATCTTGTCCAAACATCATCTTGACATAGAGTAACAAAAGTTTGTCATAAGATTTAGAGAACAAAACACGTCTGCTTTACATCAGTGTCAACACAGTGTTTAATTTTAGACATTTACAATATTGTCAACACAATTTTCACATCAACCAAAATTTAATTTCTGTTTAATTTAAGAGTCCAACGTCTTTCTGGCATCATATTGATGTCAGGTGCCAGCTGGGTTATTTTCAGATTATTATTCCCTTAAGAAAACAGGCATATTAATAATATCACAATACATTTCTGCCAGTATGTCCCTCTAAATCCTGCACACTGGACCTTTAACTGAACTTCATCTATCCACCTGACGTTATTTAGAGTTATCGTAGAGGAAGGGGATAGCATTCACCGTAGACGTCTCCAGCGTTGTCCTCCGTTCAGTCATTCTTACAGCAACGCTGAAGTTTCAGCGAGCTCGCCAACATTGGCTCACATGATTATTAACCGCCTGAAATAACCTGTGTGATACGTTCAAGAATCGTTGCGTATATAATCAACCACAAAACTGAAGAAGAAGTGGTCAGACACTGAGAATAGGTCTGTCATAGGCCGAACCCGAACATTTATTATAAACATTAGTCCAAACCCTCCCCGACAGTTTGGGTCCCATCTGGTTTTAGTCGGGTACATTCTCGTGTCTGTGTGTGTGTCTGTGTGTGTGTGTGTGTGTGTGTGTGTGTGTGTGTGTGTGATATGATGTTACACACATACACATAAAGTTGAACAAAGCAATTTTTCGTTGTTAAACACTCCAATTATAACCCTCCAACTATAGACGTCCCGCCTGCGCCTGCGTGTGTGCGTGAAATTCAGCAACTATGAGCCAGAAAACACAGTTTTATTAACACTTACCTTCAGCAGCACTTTTATCCATCTGTGTGTGTGTGTGTGTGTGTGTGTGTGTGTGTGTGTATCTTGGGTGAAAATGAGTTCATCTGCAATGATAGCTTATTTAAGGTTTTGCCTCAGACTGCGATTCAGCAGGGTGGCTGTTCATTTACAGAGAGAGAGAGAGAGGGGAGTGAGCTCATTAAAAAAACTGCCGGGGAGGGAGCAGAGGGCGAGCGAGGGAGAGACAGAACAGGAGAGGAGGAGAGGGAGGGAGAATGAGTACGTGTGTGGAAGGAGAGGAGAGACTGAAGAAGAGGAGCAGGAGAAAGGGAGGATGAGGGTGTAATGAGGGAAAAATGTTGCCAGAGGAGGAGGAAAGAAGGATGAAATTTCACTGTGTCTGGTTTCAGCCGCGTGTTTCTGCCTCTTCTTTATAGACGTGGAGAGAGAGAATGATATCGGCAATATTCGGCCTCATGCAGCCACAATTTTCTCTTAATTGTCTGTTACAGGAAAATATAAGTCGACTTCAGATGCACAAAACATCCTTAACGCTCAATGATGAATCCCACTGATCATAAGTCACCTGTTAGCACAGGTAACGCCTCCTTAACACCATATAAGGGCGGGTTTGGTGCCATGCGCAAAAGTTTTAAGAGAAAGAACTTCTGCAGAAGTGAAACATGCTGTTATATTACCTCAAACAAAATAAATGTGATTTCAGGGAAAATAATTTATGTATTAAAAGTGAAAGTTTGCATACAGTAAGGCTTAAATGAATTTAATAAATCAAAAGAATTTAAAGGAAAAAAAATAAGTGAATAAATAGAAATAGTGCCAACTGATTTTCTAATTAGTTGTCTAATCATTTTAGAATCACTGGTAAATTTTTAATATTTTGAATTTATGTGCAAAAATCTTAATTTGTAAAGAAATGAAAAGTGATATAAGATTAAAATACTCTCTCGACCACTAATGAAATTTTCTCTTCCTTAAATGAAGAGCAGAAATAGGAAATCATTGGTAAATCTAAAAAAATAAGAAGCAAATCCTGGCTATGAAATAAAATAAGTGAAAAATTGTGTGTATATTGTTTCTTGTGTGAGGCTAATTGTGAACAAAAGAAAAAAATAGGGAGGAGAGGGAGAAAATGAGAGGAGGAAGAGTAGGAGTGTCATCAGAGATCAGGAGCTGCAGACTCAGATGTCACAGGAGGAGAGGGAGGGTGAGAGCGAGTCTTCAGGTCTGTGTTATTCCAGGCTTCAGTCACCATCACAGCCTCAGCCCTAATTATTCATCACTGTCAGAGCAGGAAATTAAACTCTGTGTTTTCACAGCCGGACGTTTAGCAGGAAATGGAGCTGACGGCCGCTTTAGCTGCCAGAAACTGACTCGCTGTGGAGTCAGCCTCAAGTGGACGCCAGAGGAACTGCAGGTTTCATTTTTCAGCCTCAGAGGTTGCAGCTTATCCGCTAAACGGCTGCAGGTTTTTGTGTTTGTCACTTCATTTGTGGTAGTTTGATGAAACAGCGTTATTTAGGATAAAGTTCATATTGTGTTTTTTATTATTTTCAGCTCTTTGTTGCCATAATATTTCTGCTGGTCATTGCTGTCTTCATCACATATGGAGTTGAGTCCGGTGCACATGTATGTTTTGTACATGGTGCACGTGGTATATGGTTTGAAGGTCTTTAGTTTTAAGTTATTTATTGTCATATTCCAACATCCTAACTCATCACATGATGCCGCTCTGTCAGTGACCTTCTGCGTCAGCTGTTTACGCTCCAGGACGCTGTTACTGTGATGTCAACAAATGCACATGAGGGGAAGAAGCAGCACGTCATTATGTTTACACACCATGAGCGCATGGCGACCAATGCACCATCACGGTGGTTAGGTCAAGGCAGAAGAGGCAGGTGTAGAAAGGTGTAGAAAAAAACACACACATCCATTATTCCCGGACACCGTCCTTCAGCATTTCATGTTCTGTCCTATGGCGTTCCTAAGTGATGCCGCCCGTGCGCGTCACATGTGGACGCACTCGGTGCCGTCCACCAGTATATAACCATAACACCACCAGTGCTTTCCGACAGCGTTCTCATCGGACGCTATCCAGCCGCGTTCCAGACGGATGCGGAACGTGGCTTCTGGCATCACACTCGTACGCCAAAAGCACTGACAGAGCAGACATATTTGACGATTTTGGAGTGAGATCGGGATGTCCATCCCGACAAGCTCGTAGCATCATGTGACCTATAAGAGTGAAA